>NW_015506374.1:75419-78627 GCF_001515645.1 Sinocyclocheilus grahami
CACTCAAACACACACACACTCACTCACTCAAACACACATACACTCACTCAAACACACATGCACACACACTCACTCAAACACACACACACACACACTCACTCAAACACACACAAACACACACACTCACTCAAACACTCAGATCATGTGACGAGTCTCTCTGTGGTTTGTGTAACGCGTTAAGGTCTGGAGATGAAGATCAGTGACATCATGAGAGAAACCCATCAGAAAACCCCCCGTGATAAACACGAACCCTGCTTTCCTCTATTTAATCCTCCATTATCTCTGCGCCCCGGTGCATTATGGGAACACACTACATACAGCTACAGTACGACAGCATGATGAGAAGATCAGGAGGAAGAACCGCATCTGATGTTCCCTTCTCATCACAGCTGATTATCAGGAGAGGAAGTCTGTTTATCAAACCCTAGTGAACATCCCTCTGCTGCCTATACAGGACGTTCCCTTCAGAGACAGCATCACACCTCATGAGACCGATTTAAAACGAGCACAAACTCCATTAATGGCCACTCACGCAATCTAAAGACTCAATAAACACACAGACATAACAGAAAATACTCCATTTTTAATTAGACCTAATGCTTTTTTTTCAGTACGGAATAAAATCTATTTATAATACATTTTTCCCTCGACTCCATCTGCCATCTAAGAGCCTGTTGCAATGCATTCTGGGACAGCTGTATTGATGAAGAACACAAGCATCAGAGTTCGGAAGAGCTTGTACATGACTTAAAATGATTTCAAATGATAAAAATCAAGATATTTCTCATTTTAATTCTTAGTTCTTGTCTTTAAACAACCAGGTTTGGGAAAAAAGCCTCATTTTAAAAGTGTGATTTCAAGACAAATTCAATCAATTCATAAAATCTTAAAACTGAATGGGCATTTTATTATGAATGATATTTAACTAGTTATTCTAAGCTCTGAAATATTTTATCAGGCAGAAATTGTGAGTGAAAAATATATTAAAAACTTATACTTTGTGTTTATCTGTTTTGTATGTATTCATATTTAATTGGGATTTCATCAAATAAAATCCTGTAATTGTAATTATACTAATAGTAATACCCAACCTAAATTAAAAAAATTATACAATTTAAAAATAATTAAAACTAAATTAATAATTAAAAAAAATGTAATTAAATAAAAAAATAAATAAAATGTAATGAATGAATGAATATTTAAAAAAATAAAAATAAATAAAATGAATGAATGAATGAATATTAAATAAATAAAATATACTGCATAAATACAAATGAATGAATGAATATTAAATAAACTAATTAATAAAATAAATAAAAATGAATGAATGAATAAATAAATGCAAATATTAAATAAATTAATTAATTAATGAATATTAAATAATAAATAAATACAAATGAATGAATGAATGAACATTAAATAAATAATTAATAAAATTTTAAAAAATGAATATTAAATAAATAAAAATTAATAAAATAAATAAAAATGAATGGATATTAAATAAACAAAAATTAATAAAATAAATAAAAATGAATGAATGAATATTACATAAATAAATGCAAATGAATGAATGAATGAACATTAAATAAATCAAAATTAATAAAATAAATAAAAATCAATGAATGAATAATAAATAAACAAAATTAATAAAATAAATGAATGAATGAATGAATATTAAATAAACAAAAATTAATAAGATAAATACAAATAAATGAATGAATATTAAATAAACTAAAAATAATGAAATAAAAATAAACAAATAAATGAATGAACAAATAAATAGATTAAAAACACTAAGGTAAATAACTAACTGACTAACTAATGGAGTGTGTGTGTGTGTGTGTGTGTGTAACTCACCGGTGTCGGAGAGCGCCTGCAGGCTGTCGCTGGATGCGTTTGTGCAGCAGTTCAGTCCTCGCAGTGATTGGCTGAGATTCTCCACTGACCCCTGCTGACCCACACGCTCCAGATCCATATTACTGCCACTCAGACGCTTACACACCCTGCAGACAGCACAAACACACCAACATTTACCCGTTTAACCTCACACCCGTGTCTGTGCTTATGAGGGAAACAAGTGAATTCCCTCGTCGTGTCATCATTTCATTTCTTCTCTCTCTCGTCATTTATGGTAAAGAGACACATCAGTCTGAACAATCTCTCAAACAACGGATTACACGCATACTGCTAGCCATCAAACATCAGCTCTACTGAATAATACAGGTGCATAAACATCAGAAGAAGAGAAAAACATGCACATCTGCACACTGAAATTAAAACCACACATATTAGAAAAGACGCAGCATTTCAACCGGCAAGGTCTCCATCAGGCAAAATCTCAAAGTGACACAGAAGTTGAGAACATCATTTCTGTGGATCACTGACAGACCGTCCCGCATCCTCAAACTGATCGTCATCTGTCTGGACAAAAGCCTCGCTAACTACTGCCACAACCTTCCTCGTGAAAACACACTCATCAGACTCTAATGTGCATCAGATCTGGATCTACACGCTCGCATCAGACTGACCGGAGATCAGTCTTTCTCTGTCAAACACACCTGATGTTCTGTGATGAAGCACCGCAGCTTCCTCTCAACTACAGACACAGGTCAGATTCTCACACACACGCACACACACACGCACACACACACTGAAGTGAACAAATGAAGGAAGCACATTTGAGCCTCAAAACCACAGAGTTTCATGGGACTGAAGCCTGTTTCTCTCTCTCTCTCTCTCACACACACACACACACACACACACACACACACACACACTCATCTAAACGAGAACATGCCATAAAGGCGTGCTGCTTACATAAAGCCAATAATAATGACTAAAGACTCACAAACACTAATCATAAACTAAAATACACGTGTATATAAAGCAACTATACAGTAATACACAGCTTCATGGCAACTGTAGAACATCTAAAGCCTTGAAACAGCTGTCAGCCAATCAGAATGCAGCATTCAGCAGCGCTGTGATACAAAGTAACAAGATTCTGTAACAAACACACTCATGATTCTGTGCGGTGAGCCGGTCTATAAGTAGAACAGCAGCACTTCCTGTGTGTGTGTGTGTGTGTGTGTGTGTGAGAGAGAGAGAGAGAGAGAGAGAGAGAGAGGGGGAGAGAGAGAGTGTGTGTGTGTGTGTGTGTGTGTGTGTGTGTGTGAGAGAGAGAGAGAGAGAGAGAGTGTGTGTGTGT
>NW_015506374.1:80185-80482 GCF_001515645.1 Sinocyclocheilus grahami
GTGAGTGTGTGTGTGAGTGAGAGAGTGTGTGTGTGAGTGAGAGAGTGTGTGTGTGAGTGAGTGAGTTTGTGTGTGTGTGAGAGTGAGTGAGTTTGTGTGTGTGTGTGTGAGAGTGAGTTTGTGTGTGTGTGTGTGTCTGAGAGAGTATGTGTGTGTGTGTGCGCGCGAGTGTGTGTGTGTGTGCGAGTGTGTGTGTGTGTGCGCGAGTGTGCGAGTGTGTCTGTGAGAGAGTGTCTGTGAGAGAGTGTGCGCGAGTGAGTGTGTGTGAGAGAGAGAGAGAGAGAGAGAGTGTGTGAG
>NW_015506374.1:80696-80942 GCF_001515645.1 Sinocyclocheilus grahami
GAGTGTGTGTGTGTGTGTGTGTGTGAGAGTGAGTGTGTGTGTGTGTGTGAGGGAGTGTGTGTGTGTGTGAGAGAGTGAGAGTGTGGGAGTGTGTGTGTGAGTGAGAGAGTGTGAGAGAGTGTGTGAGTGTGTGTGTGTGTGTGTGCGAGTGTGTGCGTGAGTGTGTGCGTGTGCGAGCGAGTGTGTGTGTGTGTGAGAGAGAGAGAGAGAGAGAGAGAGAGAGAGAGAGAGAGAGAGAGAGAGAGA
>NW_015506374.1:81064-81334 GCF_001515645.1 Sinocyclocheilus grahami
AGAGAGAGAGAGAGAGAGAGAGAGAGAGTGTGTGAGAGTGTGTGTGTGTGTGATCGCGTGTGTGTGAGTGCGAGTGTGTGAACTTACTCCTAAAACAATAAACCACCACCAGAAAACCCTAGCAACCGCATAGCAACGTCACAGCAATCACCCAAACACCGCAGCAACTTTAGCATCACTCAGATACTATTATAGTTTATTTATATTTTGAATTATATTTTATTTTTATATTTTCTGTTTTCATTTTAATTTTAGTTAAAGTTTTAGTAA
>NW_015506374.1:82033-97931 GCF_001515645.1 Sinocyclocheilus grahami
GTTTTAGTAAATTTTGTCATTTGTTTTTGTTGTTTTTAAATATGTCTATATAGTTTTCATTTTTAGTTGTATTTTATTTAGTTGTAGTTGTTTTAGTACATCAACTGAAACTAAATGAAAATGAGAAATGTTGACTTGGCAAATAACAAAAAAATAATAAGTTTAAGGGTCATATATATATATATATATATATATATAACTACTTTTTTTCTCTCTCTCTCTCTGTTTATTTTACTTCAAGTTTGTTTTTCAATGTTTTTTTTTGTATGGTTTTATTTTTATTTTTCATTAACAACAAAAAACAATATTTTCCTTTTATTTCACACACATATAAACTCAGCGTATTTTACAAGCTTATTTACATCAGAACAATAATATCTATAATATACAGTATTCAAATATTTTAGATTTAATACTTAATATAGTATTAAATATTTCATAACATTTCATATATAGTAGAATAGCGTATATTTAATGAATGTAGCATTATATAATGTTTTTTGAAAAAAGTCTATTTTGTCCACTCTACCTTCCCTATAGACTAGTTCAGTCCAGGAAAGCTGGTCTTTGGCTGCTTGTAAGATCATTCTTATTGATCTGCATCTTTGCACTGGATCTGGAGCATCGCTTTCCCACAATCACCTGATCTGATCTGAACACAGCACGCGCCGTGGCGCACTACAGGACCTGAGTGAAACACACAGAGCTGAAAGCAGCAGTCACTCACCTCAGAAGCAGACGGACCGGCGGATCATCGGCGTCTGAGCGTGAATCACAGCTTCTATTTGAGCCCGTGTGTGTATTTTCAGCATTTACAGCCTGATCTGGAATCATCTCTGACAGCATGCGCTCGCGGAGCACAACTCGACCCGAGGCACGGAAACAAACACTCGAGGCACTGTTCATCTGTTCCACTGCTCGAGAAGCTTCTTCACCTCGACCGACGCTCAGAGGAACGACGGAGAAACATCAGAACCCAGCCCAAGAGCTCCGAGCAGCTCAGCACCTGTGCTTACCTGCGCTGCCTTCATGCTTTAATACCCACAATCCCTCCAGCTTCTGCTCGTCCTGCTGGAAAAAGCAGATTTGTGAACCATCTGCTCCATAAATGATTAATAAGATGAGTTCATAACTTCACCCATTTACACTCTCTGTTCCTGAACAATGGGTTATTTAAAGAAGGTTCCCCAAACTGAGCTGATGAAAAGCTAATAATTAAACAAATCATAAATTATTATAATAAAAAAAAATTGGATTGAAAATCACAAATAATTAAAATAATGAAAACGTAAAATTCAAATAGAATTAATTTTAAATCAAGTAAAATTAAAATTAAATATTTGTATCGTTTTAAAATGAAAAAATTAATAAAATTAAAATAATTAATTAATTTTTTTTAAAAATCAATAAAAATGTAGAAATCAAATAAAATTTTAAATGAATAAAATACTAAAAATATATACAATCAATAAATCAAACTGATTTTAATTTAAAACAATCAAAATGAATAAAAACTAAAAAGTCAAATTAAAATAAATGTTAAAATAAAAACAAAATGAGGCACTTACTAAAAAAAAAAAAAATAATAATAATAATTGTATTTGTTGATCTGAATGTCATGCGCCCTTTGAGCTACATCAGAGAATCGTGTGAATGTGTTGTTAAATTATTAAAATATTTAAGGGTGACGTCAAGACAATATTTCAGCTGATGAAGCCGTCTGGGGGTCTCTGGACGTTTCTATTCACACACGCGCTACATATCTGCATACTGCTTCTCTATAAATAACGTGTTTCCAGGACATTAAGTGCCGTTAACCTCAGATTCATCTGCCGTTACTGGAGCACATTTAATATTTGTTATGGAAACCGCGTGAGCTGCTGTTTCTGACTCTGCTGAAGCACAACATAATCTCATGAAGAACGTCAGCGGCTGGAGAAGACGAGTCTCTGCACGCTTTAACGCTCCCACATTTGAGGACGGCTGGATCACCTTTCCGTGCTACAGTAATAATAACAATAACCAGCCAATGACTAGGTTACCCGGACTAAATTAGTCTCGGCTTAGGATGGTGAAGGGGTCAAAGTGATCTTATATATATATATATATATATATATAATATTAAGATTATTTAATATAAAATGTTTGATATACTTTAGCATAACATTAAAACATTATAAATATTTAATATATTAAATATTATAACACAATACCAAAATATATTAAATACAAAAAAATATGTATTATAATTAATACTATATTGAATATTACAAAAATAAAATAATTTAACGTGAAATATTTTAATACTATATTACAAATATTATACATTTATAAAAATATTGAATATTTTTAACGTTACATTAAATACTATAAAAATCTTTATAATATTTAATATAATATTTAAATATTTAATACATGATACATTTTTATTTATTAAAGCAAATAAATAACAATAATAAATATTATATAATAAAAATGATAAATATTTAAATAAAATGATTCACATTTTCATGATTTCATCAAGCCCTGCATTAATACATTTTAACCCACTGACTGGATTTTGAAAATATGTTGTTTTGCATATTTAAAAATGTGTTTTTCAAAGATTATTGGAATATGTTTTACAAGAAAAATACAATTTCAATCATTTTACTTCATGTTTAACTGTGAAATTTACTTGCAATTTCAGTGAAAACTTTCTACACCAATTTTTATTTTATTTTCAGTGCGGTCTCCTGCATCTGATGATGGTTCTTGGCTTCTATCTTGGTTTGGTTCTGATAGCAACAGCACGTCTCAACAGCCACAAACCGCAGCGATCTGCTGAAAAAAGCTCTTGTTTGGAAACACACCGCTTGAATTCACACCTCGGCTGTTGATGGTATAAACAGCAGATATTAAACACACGGTGTGTCGCGTCAGTCAGCCGCGGCTCTGAATACGGCTGATGCTCAGATACGGGATGTTTGTTGACTCGGCAACAGATGGGAACCATAGACTAATCTGAGCTGAACACACTTTATTCTGACGAGGTGACGCTGCTCTTGGCCTGAAATGCTCCTGTGAGTCAGTCAAACATGAGAACAAATAAAAGAGCATGCTAATGGAAACAGCTCTGAAGGGCAGAGAGCTGATCTAGTGTATGCTTCTCTAAAGGTGAAGCGGTTAACACGTTTAATTTCAGCTCTGAACAAAACCAGTTCCATCCTAA
This sequence comes from Sinocyclocheilus grahami, assembly GCF_001515645.1. NCBI lineage: Eukaryota > Metazoa > Chordata > Actinopteri > Cypriniformes > Cyprinidae > Sinocyclocheilus > Sinocyclocheilus grahami. The sequence continues at coordinate 85,245 of NW_015506374.1, forward strand.
CCTTCATAACTCATTTGAGTCCAGAAGAGATGCATAAAAATGTATGTTAGTTGTATAGTTGTATTGTATAGTTAAATGTATAGTTTTTAGTAAGAGTATGAAACTTTGCAAATGCTTTAAGACCCTCAAAATACATGATTTTTTACACTTATTTTGTACGAGATATAACCATTTTTACAAAAAGCCATGTATGGAGTACCATTAGTGTCAAAACATTTTTTTTGTAAAATTATCTATGAAGTTATATTAGTGTCAAAAACGTTTATAAAATATATTTCTTCTTTTCGCCATCTCTCACACACTTTTGGATTGAATTTTTGGGACAGAAGTCTGCTGACGAACCATTGCAGCATAAAAAATGTATCACTTTTTTTTTTTTTATCTGAGAATGAAAGTTTATGCAATTAAAATGAATGTATTTAGTTTTTTTTCTTCTCAGAGTAATATGTATTCTCTTTTGTAAGAAATAAATATGTCGATTTTATATTTTTGGACTCTTTTTGATCAATCGTGAGTTATAAATTCAAAGGAATTTAATTAAATTCCATTCATTCCAATGGCGTTATTACCGGAAATTCTCAGATTATATGTTCTTATAAATTACATACAATGATATATTCAAATAAAATGTCTCATCAATACTGAAAAAAATATAAATATATATTGCATTATATTTTTTTGGTGTGGTTAAGGTGCAATTTCAAAGAATTTCACTTATTTTTAATTAATAAAAAGGGGTACATGCAATAATATTTTCACATTCACTCATTAATGAGAAGTTGCTGATCAGATATAATATGGTTTAAGACAAAAAATATTAAGTTATGTCTGTTTAATAAAATAATGATTCTTGTACGCAAAAACAGTGTACATGTTACAAGGGTTAACAGTCTAAGCAGATGAAGTTCCATCAGACTGCAAATGTTAAATGAACTAAAGGCCAACAGCAAACAAACACATTCATCGCTGGCGTGTCAATAAGACAAGCCCTCTATTTACAGAAAACCCAAATCTCACATGTTAAGTGTTGTTACAGACAGAATAAATTAATCGAATGGCACTGATGAACAGGCGTCACATTCAGAACGGTGTGAACAAATCTGCGGTTGATATTGTCTCCATAATGCCTGAATGAACAGTTGATAAACCTCACTGCAAACAAACAACCGAGAGACTGGCCTAAAACTCACAAGTTCAGACAGAAACAACAACCAACTTCATCTAGAGAAAACAAGAAAATAAATACACCGAAATGAACACTTCATCTCAGTAAACCAGTGAGCTCAACAAATCGCATCACCTTATGAGGGTCGATTACGGACTAATACAAGAGATCAAAACCAAAGACACCAAATATCTCACCATGAATCAATCACAATGCAAAACCAGAGATTAGACTAAATGAACAACAGAACTCGTCACCAATAATGCACTGACCAGCTATGTTTTTAAAATTAGAGGGGTCATATGATGCGATTTCAAGTGTTCCTTTCTCTTTGGAGTGTTACAAGCTCTTGGTGCATAAAGAAGATCTGTAAAGTTGCAAACACCAGGCAACAAACATAACTGGTTGTTTGTACTTTTTTGCCTCCACATGCTATCGAAAATCTCCACATTCCCACTTCTGAAATCATAATTACTTGTTTATCATGTTCAAGTGCTTTGTTGTTGGGAACAATAGAAATAATGGAGGATAACTGGTTCATTATTGCCTGTTTCTTGGGGAAACCATATTAAATCCAAAATGTATTGACGACATTTATTCAATATCCAATAGACTTTGAAAAAAATGTGGCATCCCATTAGTTGACAACCAACTAGACATTCAACCCACGATTCTGAAGTTTCAGTCCAATAAATGCTAAACTTCAATCACTACATTTCAAATTTCTCGGAAACTGGGGTCTCAAAATGATCTCCAAGTTTCCCAGTTGTAAATCTGACCTAACCCTAACCCTGATGTCCAATTTACCTAACCCATGTCCAAAAATGACTAGGAAACTTATATTTACCACAGCGTGTGAAGGCACCATAAACACTAGGTCTATATCAAAGGACAAGTATCAATACGATCTATTGATTAATATCTGGGTTAGTAAAACCAACTTGGCAAACAGCATAAAATAAGGAGGTAGCTCTCACCGGTGGTGTTTTTTGGGAGGTGGCGGAGGCGGCACAGGATCCCGACTGGTGTTGGGTTCACTGGAGTGAATGAGAGGAGACGGGCTCGAGAGCAAGCTCTCATTGGCTCTGCTGTCCTCCGCCTGCAAATGACTGGTGCTTTTGTTGGTGGTGCCTGGCATCGCACTGCTCTCGCTCGTCCATTCTCTGGACTCAATGCAAGGAACAGCAGGACTATTGATCGAGTCGCCCGGCCCACTAGAAGAGCCCGATCTCTTGGCCGTCCCCTCAGACTCGACCTCCTCTTCCACCTCATCAATACAGCCCTCCAGACTCCTGGCGCTGTGGGACTTGTGTCTCCACTCCGGGACAGCGTGAGTTGGAGCACTGGCGTGCACTTGTGAGGTCACTTGATTTGGAGGAAGAACCACGTGAAAGCTGAGCTCGGGTAACGGTACTAGGGAGAGACTGGAGGTACCAAGTCTTGGTGGACGGGTGCTGATCTTAGGGGGAACCGGTGGACTTGATTTAGGCTTGGGTTGGGTTGTTTCAATGGCATCAGGAGCATTTGGCCAAGTGAACGCTGGGCTTGATGGGTCCTTGGGCGTGGTTGGGCTGAAGTGGGTCCATTGGGTGCTTACGGCAGAATCCGGACTGCTCAAGTAGAACGTCCGGTTGTTTTCCTCAGTATGGGCGGCCATGACTGTAATAGTCGCTCTTTGATTGTCGCTTACGTTGACCTCTGTTTCAGACTCGGAGGACTGCGGAGCCTTCCCATCGCACTGAGCATCGAGTCGTCTTTTCTTCTTGGTGCTCTCGGCATAGATCGGCTCACTTTCCTCAAGCCCGTTTAGTGGAATGCTAGTGGAACCTGGAGACTTCTGAGGGCTCTGGAGTCCTGGTAATGAATCCACACTGCTCCGATTGGAGCACGAGTCTGACAGGCTTTTGTGGAAGGAGTCTGGAGTCATTGGAGATGGTGAAGTACCTGGTGTCTCATTGGACGATCCATTAACCACATTCCCTGGTGCGGTTCTGGCTTGCCTTTCCTCTACAGATGCCCTTAGAGGACTTGTAACTCCATCACTGTTTCCAGTCCCGTTATGAAGACATAGATCTCCATTGGCGTAAGTGCTCTTGACCGCTTTGGTCATCTGTCTATAGGAGCCACTGTTCCCATTCTCTTTCAGACTGTGGGGAACACAGCCATCTTCCTGACTCATAATTATATTGCTGATAATCATGCAGTCCTTGGACAATCCAGTGGGAGAACAAATGTTTGGGGAGAACTTCTTTCCAGAAATGCCGTTTTGTATTACGGTCTCTCTAAGAGATTTATTACATCCATTGCTATCGATGCACAGAGGAGCCAAATCCAGAGCTTTCTTCAGTCCTACAGAGGTCATCTGGTTGTTCTGAGATAGAGAAGTAATAAATAAGTTTGGGAAAAATTCAAACACTTGATCACTGTGTTTATAATAAAAAAGCTTTTAATAAAAACTCTCTATAACTCAATGTAAGAAACCCACCTTGAGATCATGACATCAAAATGTAAACAAACAAGCACACTGAATATAAACAGGTACAATTTCACAGGCATGTTTAGACAATGCGTTGAATTAATTGACAATTACTCACGAGTACAAATAACCAATCAATCATCTTATTTGACTCCACAGACACTTTATGTGACTAACTGTGTCCGTGTGTGTTTGCTTTGTAGTCAGCCACAGAAATGATTCAATGCCCTTGGCGGTGATCTAATTATCTTTGTTTAAACAGCCTGAATGTGTCCATATCACTGCCTTCCTGTACAGTGTGCATACAGCTGAATGGCAGTCTGTTATCTTGCGTTTACAAAGACATTCCAGTCTACACCCATGTAGTGGAGAATGTTGACCAAACCCCACCCACCTGAACCCACCTTGGAGATATCATTGACTTTCACCATAACAAGAGTTTAAAGGAACAGTTCACCCAAAAATGAAAATCTGCTGAAAATGTGCTCACTCTCAGGCCATCCAAGATGTTGGTGAGTTTGTTTCTTCATCAGGTTTGTAGAAATGTAGCACTGCATCAGTGTCTCAGCAATGGATGCTCTGCAGTGAATGGGTGCCGTCAGAATGAGAGTCGAAACAGCTGATAAAAACATCACAATCCAAAGCACTCCAGTCCATCAGTTAACATCTGGAGAAGACAAAAGCTGAAACTAATCCATCAAGACGTTTATAACTAAAATACATTGAGTCCATAATCCATAATAACTCTTCCTCCAGTGAAAAAGTGCATCTGCTGTTGTCTCTCACATCAAAATCCAGCCACATATTTGTTTAGAGCTGTTTAAACGCTGCTTGATCTGTGCAGATTTCTCTCCTGATTCACACCAGAACACTTTTTCACTGGAGGAAGCGTTATTATGGATTATGGACTCTATGGTATTTTAGTAAAAAATGTCTTAATGCTGGATGTGTTTCAGCTTTTGTCTTCTCCAGATGTTAACTGATGGACTGGAGTGCTTGTGGATTATTGTGATGTTTTTATCAGCTGTTTGGACTCTCATTCTGACGGCACCCATTCACTCCATTGCTGAGACACTGATGCAGTGCTACATTTCTCCAAATCTGATGAAGAAACAAACTCATCCTAATCGTGAACGGTCTGAGAGTGAGCACATCTTCAGCACATTTTCACTTTTGGGTGTTCTTTAAGAGTTCATCTACTCCGTTAATTCAGTGCATTCATGCAGTTACCGGTTCTGTATTCATGTTGATGTCTGTCTTGACCTCCATTGTGACGTCCATGTTCATCATGGTGGGTCTGACAGCGATGGTGGGTTTGCTATACGGAGAGGGAGACGTCACCCCACCCTCGTCTTCTCCGATCAGACTCGTTCGGACACCAGCGCCTCCCGCCGTGCCGGTCTGTCCGTGAGCGCTGCGAGGATGGAAGCAGTTCTTACAGGAGCCTGGTTTCCACACGTGCTCTGCAAACTCTCCACACGCAGACATTTTAACGCAGACCTCGAGCTCCCGTCTGATCGGACTCTACAGACGGGTGGAACCAACCGAGCACGGATGATGGGGTTTGGTCATAGCGTGCGGCACAGGAGATCAGCAGCCTGTAAACCTGAAAAACATAAGATAAAGTGTAGATGATCGTGAATTTCAGCTGGGGTATATGTTTGATATGAAAAAGCATGTGCATTGGAGAATTAGTCTTATGTTAATGGCTATTAAAACAATCATCAAACACACAGAAACTCAAAGGTCTTCACTGCAAACGGTCAAAATATTAGTTTGGTTTAACTGGGAGAAATACTGACAGAAATATTAGTAGTAAAATGAACTTTTCAAACTAATACTACTAATTATTAGGGTTGCAAAGGGGTGGAAAATTTCCAAAATTTTGAAAGCTTTCCAGGATTTTTTTGGAAACTTAACGGAAATTTTCCGCCCCTTTGCAACCCTACTAATTATTATTTAATTAATTAAAACATTATGTTCCAACAATTTTATGCAACACTTTGTGTAACATTGTAAAGTAACTGGTGTATTTTGATGTGATTACATTTAAAAAGATTGATTATACTGTTATAGTCTTATGAATAAACTTGATTACTGCCGTTTTCGACGATAGCTTTTTATAATCTGTGTCCCTGCAGCACAAAAGCAGTGTTGAGTCGCTGGGGGATATTTGTAGCAATAGCCAACAATACATTGTATGGGTCACAATTATACATTTCTCTTTTATGCCAAAAATCATTAGGATATTAAGTAAAGATCATGTTCCATGAAGATATTTAGTAAATTTCCTACCGTAAATATCTTAATTTTTGATTAGTAATATGCATTGCTAAGAACATAGTTTGAACAACTTTAAAGATGATTTTCTCAATATTTCGATTTTTTTGCACCCTCAGATTCCAGATTTTCAAATAGTTGCATCCAGTGTTTGAACTATACTGTGGACTTTGGGGGAGCCCACTTGTTTTTTTTTATAACGGGGGTGGGGGGGTGATGGTTCGTGCTTTTACAATGACTTACAAAGATACATAACAGCTATAAGTGTATGCACTACTTGCTTTATGCAAGCACTATACAGGATAAATCACTATACAGGATTACCCTATTATACTTTATCGACACGATTTGATAGGTGAAACAACAAACAGCCACCCACAAATAGTCTAGAAACAAAGCATCAGGCTGTCTGAGTTCATATGGTTACTCGTCGTCAGGCTACAGAAGAATACCATAATTCCTCCGTTCAATTAAGCCTAAGACATCGAGAGTCACGCAGACCTATAATAACATGCCTTACCTTGACAGAATCGACCACAGAGTCCAACGTTTATATTTTTTCTACGAATCTTTGAGTTAACATGTACTAAACATGAGTGGAATTTGCACCGCGGCGCCCCCACACCTTGATGCTCATGACAAGAAGAGCATGTATAGTTATCTTTATTGACGTGAATTAGGTTTAAATCGCCGTCATGCATGAATTAATGAGCCTAGCTCCCCCGTAGTTCGCACCCTGGTTGTATCTCAGCCAAATATTGTCCTATCCTAACAAACCACACATCAATTGAAAGCTAATTATTAAAAAATTATTAGAAAGCTTATTCATCTTTCAGATGATGTATACATCTCAATTTCAAGACACTTAAGACTGGTTTTGTGGTTAAAATTATAATTAATCATTAAATGGTCAAAGTTTTATGAAATCAACTGAATAGGCATAATTTCTGGTTGATAAAATACACAGTCCAGAAAAATAAAAATGTAAAACTGATTTCACATGGGCTCTACAATTATCGCCATGCTGCCACTAAAAAACTAAAAAAGTTTTTCTTTAAAGCGTTCCAAAACCCTTTGTACATTTCAAGTGTTTCTGACAGGGAAATGCACTTGTGTAAGAGACTTTGGCCTAAATAATCAGATGAAAGTTCTTCACGCTTACTAGTGAAAAACAAAAGGTGCAAATCCGCTCCTCCAGTTCTCGGGCTTTCCTTTGAACAGACTTACTCGCCCACGACATGAAACTCAACCACAGCCGGAATCAGGACATTAACAAACTCATTCTGTTCAAACCCGAGGACCAACAACCTCAGCGCACATATAAGTGGAGCGCTGTTCCGGTTATACATTTGTATATTTATGCATTTACTCCTGAAATGGTTTAGAGGGTGAATATAAGCAGAGGATTTTTAACCAAACATAAAACACTGCAAGATGAGAGACAAGAAAGAATCGAATCTTAATAACGACAAGGCAAAATAAAAGCTAATTAAATCATTTAAAATATATATAGCTAGGATCATTGAGAATATGATTTATATAATCAATCATAAGCCACATTTACCGTCATTTGGATTGCATCATTAAACAAATGTGTTATGGTTATTAAATACATGCATTTTAATTTGCTGCATATTTTCAACTTTAAACGAGTTGCATGGACTTTATCTGAATCTTTCCAAGTCATTCCCTGAAACCATTAACTGGAAAGATCTAGGAATGGTTCCTGCAAATTGTTTAAAGTTGAAAATATGCAACAAATTAACATGCAAATATTTAAATGACCATAACACATTTGCTTAGTGGTTTTCAAAGGACAGCACCAGATGGCGTCTGCTCTTGATTGAGAAATCTTTCAGATCATTAACCACCTTTGCTGCACACATGTGATTCATTTTTAGACTCTTAATTAAGAAATAAGCTCACTGCTTTCTAAAAAGGAGGAGCAGCAGGTGCTGGAGTCTGAGAGCGAGTTTCTAAACCTCATTTGCAAATGTGTCTTTGCACAATGACTCAGTTTGATACAGGAATCTATTCGCAGAAGCAGTTGCTGTTATATTTAAAGGCACGGATGGTTAAAACAGGAAATAACACGACCTTTTTCAAATAAGACTGCATACATGAACCACAGCAGCTGATTTCACTCCCGTTTGGTTTGTGTTTGAAGTGTCAGCCTCAGGTAATGATTCATTTTACTTGGAGAATGTGGCCATAAAGATTGGTGCAGTCTAACTGTGGCTCAGATATCTGAAACGTCTTCCGAGTGAAAACAAATCTGTGAGTTTTCGCACCATCTCTCGTGTCTGGTGTGCGAGAAGACGCTGTTGTGGTGTGAAAGCTCACCATGGTGCGAGTCTCCCCTTCACATTCCTCACATTCCTCCCGTCAGAGAACGTTCCGGCAGCGACGGCCTTCGAGAACGCTTTCTGAAGCCTGACACGGAAAGAACAGAAGAGCCTCTAATTTTGGCGGCCTGGGAAAGTGGCGCTGGAGATGGACGAGGTCAACAATCCACTGCCCTTCAATCAAGCGCTGATGAATCAATCAGTGGCTCTGTTTTAGTCTGTCTGCTGGCACATCGAGGATTATTTGGGTTTTAAAGACTGCAAAACAAACTAGAACCATTTTGGTTCCCCAAAGAACCTTTTTGCTCTACAGAAAAAAAACAATGTGCATTGGGAAAGTGTCATAGATGTTAAATGATGTGCATTTAAAGACTCTAAAACAACCATTTTGCACTTAAAAATAGTTTTTTTAGGCTTTGATGATTGCATGAAGCACTTTTAAGATATATGAAACTTTTTCAATGCACATTGATTTTTAGAGCAGAGAAAGGTTCTCTTGATTATTAAAATGTTCTTCACTTTAAGAATTTTTTTTTCTTTTGGGAAAGACATTGAAGAATTAAAGACACTGAAGTATAATGACTTCTTAAACGACATGGCCAAATAAATGGTGCATTTCTTACTTTCACAAATCATTATGAATTTATCATGAATATCCAATATATTACCCATAAACCATATTAACACTCTTTAAATGCAAATTCGACATGCTACTTTAACATCCATGAAACTTTTTCAATACACAAAAGTTCTTAAGAGTGGACAGAAGTTCTTTGAAATATTAAAAATGCTCTTCACACTTAGAGGAAAAAAAAGTTATTTTGGGGAAAATTATGAAAAATTAAAGATACTGGAGTCTAATGACTTCTTAAACTCTATATGGCCAAATAAAAAGTACATTAAAATCACCTCAAATGGTGCTTTATTTTATATTTGCTGACTAGTCGTTGTGAATATATCATGAACATTCACCCTTAAACTATATACACACTCCTTCATTTGGACTGAACCAACTTAGTTTATGTTTCACAGTCTTTAAATGCAAATAATCTTTGACATGCACTCTTAAAAAGAAGCGTGTCTGTGGTGCAACGAAGAAACTTTGACATCCATGGAACCTTTCCATTCCACAAAAGGTTCTTTAAAGAGAAAAAAAGTTCTTCAAAGACAAAATGGTACTTTTAAGAACTGATCACTGAAAGGTTCTTTGGGGAACCCGAAATGTTTAAGAGTAAAGCTTTTCCGATGCACATCAGTGCTTAAGAGTGCAAAAAGGTTCTTTGGGGAAACAAGATGTTATTATTTTTAAGAGTGTGCACAAATGAAGACAGTCTGATAGGAACTTCATGAGGAAAACTGCAGAAGCAGCTCTCAATCTTCAACCTCTCAGCAGCTTCATGATGTTTATGAGCTCGTGAGGACAGATGAATAATAGCCCGCAGGTTGAAGTGTCTCCGGCCGCTTCTGTGTTTGCTCAGGACGAGTCGAGCGCCGGTGGGAATGTGGGTCGAGTCACGTCGTTAGACTCGCTGGCAACAAGTTTGACAAGTCAAAACCCACGACACAACAGGAGAAGCTCTTTGTTCCTGCAGCACTTGTGAACAATGAATGTTTTTGCCTTCAGATGTTGCTCAGGGGGAAGGGTGCTTCTGCTGAGAGCTTTATCTGCATGCATTTACTGTGCAATCAGACCTGAATGTGTTCAACTGCAATCACACCAGCCATAATGGTTCATAAACCAACATGCAACATACATTCTGGTTTTGTTCAGCCACAAACTCCATATCACATTTCACTTCTTTGAAGAAACCATGTGAACCATTTCGATTCGAATTGAAAGGCTGAGAAACATTTTACAGAACTGTTCCAGAATTAACCAAACTATTCGTTTCTATAGTTCTGAAAATGTGCTATAATGAGAAAACGAATGAAAGCAATGACAACAAAGCGACTCTGGATCTTGTTTGAAGATCTCAAGTCATTTATTATGATTCTACTCCTGTAATGAGCAAATATTTTGGGCCAGAAACTATGATGGTAAATTGATTATCATATGCATAATCCAATTTCGCACCGGTTTAGAAAAACCAGCATATCATAATCAGCGAGAGAAATGCGCGTTATGGCGAAACAGATTTCAGAAACGCTGACATGAACATCAGAGAATCATAAAAGCAGCGTGAAAGAGCGCTGAATGAATGAAGCAATGCGGACAGAAACCGCTCCATGTGAAATCAGTCTGGATTTGTATTTGAATCTGGTTCTGAAAGCGGATCCAGATCAAAGCTCCAGTCTGCTTTAATGTATCCGATCCACGCGTGACAGAAACACGCCAGAGAGCAGAGCTTGGTCTTACCTGCGCTGAAACAGACCCGCTCGGGCTGCTGGATTCCCGCAGAAGACACGCGTGATTCCGCTCATTCACCGAGGACAGACCGACGGAGAGACGCGGAGACACACCGCGCAGAGCGACAGACAGCAGCGCCGCGTGACTCTGATCTGATCAGACTGAAGCAGCGCGGCCCACAGACTCCTGCAGAGGGGGCGGAGCCTAACACACACTCACTCACACACTCACTCACACACACACACACACACACACTCACTCACTCACTTATACACACACACACACACACTCCCTCACACACTCACTCACTCACTCACACACACACACACTCACTCACTCACTCACTCGCACACACACACACACACACTCACTCACACACTCACTCACTCACTCACTCACTCACTCGCACACACACACACACACACTCACTCACACACTCACTCACTCACTCACTCACTCACTCGCACACACACACACACACACTCACTCACACACTCACTCACTCACTCACTCACTCACTCGCACACACACACACACACACTCACTCACACACTCACTCACTCACTCACTCACTCACTCGCACACACACACACACACACTCACTCACACACTCACTCACTCACTCACTCACTCACTCGCACACACACACACACACACTCACTCACACACTCACTCACTCACTCACTCACTCACTCGCACACACACACACACACACTCACTCACACACTCACTCACTCACTCACTCACTCACTCGCACACACACACACACACACTCACTCACACACTCACTCACTCACTCACTCACTCACTCGCACACACACACACACACACTCACTCACACACTCACTCACTCACTCACTCACTCACTCGCACACACACACACACACACTCACTCACACACTCACTCACTCACTCACTCACTCACTCGCACACACACACACACACACTCACTCACACACTCACTCACTCACTCACTCACTCACTCGCACACACACACACACACACTCACTCACACACTCACTCACTCACTCACTCACTCACTCGCACACACACACACACACACTCACTCACACACTCACTCACTCACTCACTCACTCACTCGCACACACACACACACACACTCACTCACACACTCACTCACTCACTCACTCACTCACTCGCACACACACACACACACACTCACTCACACACTCACTCACTCACTCACTCACTCACTCGCACACACACACACACACACTCACTCACACACTCACTCACTCACTCACTCACTCACTCGCACACACACACACACACACTCACTCACACACTCACTCACTCACTCACTCACTCACTCGCACACACACACACACACACTCACTCACACACTCACTCACTCACTCACTCACTCACTCGCACACACACACACACACACTCACTCACACACTCACTCACTCACTCACTCACTCACTCGCACACACACACACACACACTCACTCACACACTCACTCACTCACTCACTCACTCACTCGCACACACACACACACACACTCACTCACACACTCACTCACTCACTCACTCACTCACTCGCACACACACACACACACACACACACACACACTCACTCCCTCACTCACTCACTCACACTCACACACAAACACACACAAAAAAAATTTCTCTTCCACTCTTCAACTGATTCTGGTGGCCACAGAGAATCTGCTCAGATTAGTTTGAACTCTTTATCCTGCCTCTGTCATTCCACACACAAGAACATGGTCTATCACAGTAGCTCTGATTTCATTGGTCTTGCTCTTCCTCGTCCTCCTCTTCCTCCACCTCTCAGATTGATGGATGCACCCGTGCCATCCGTACACTTTGAACTGGCTCATATTTTGTACATTCACATATTTAGAAACAAGCGTGAACAGTTTTGAATTAATGTGTGTAAACAGTGAGTGAGTGAATTTTTTGCCTATTCAGAAACTATTGTGTGTGTGTGTGTGTGTGTGTGTGTGTGTGTGTGTGTGTGTGTGTGTGTGTGTGTGTGTGTGTGAGTGCGGGTGTGTGAGTGAGTGTGTGTGTGTGGGTGTGGGTGTGG
>NW_015506374.1:101819-102042 GCF_001515645.1 Sinocyclocheilus grahami
TATATATGGTTTATGAGGACACAAATGTGTATAATGACATGGGTATTACAACATAAACATGGTTTATGAGAACACTTCCTCTGTCCTCATAAACCAAAAGGCTTAAAAAACATACTAAATGGTGTTTAATTAAATAGTTTAGGGGTATGGTTGGTGTAGGGCAATAGAAAATACGGTCTGTACAGTATAAAAACCATTACGCCTATGGAGAGTCCCCACTTTT
>NW_015506374.1:102056-125495 GCF_001515645.1 Sinocyclocheilus grahami
GTGTGTGTGTGTGTGAGTGTGCGTGTGTGTGTGTGTGTTGAGCTGGTTTCTCCTGGTTTTAAGTGTAAATCCGGCGTGTTTTTCATTGCCGTCGTCACATTTAAGGCAGTGACCCGTTTCAGTTTCAGCACTGGAGTTAATGACTGACAGCTCACTGGAATATTTCACATTATTCCAACCCAAAAACTCTAGATTGAGTTAGTTGAGTGTCCAGGTTAGTTCAGTAAGGATTCACTGTTTGATTCACATCTAATGGGTTTATGATGAACAATAACTACCCATAGAACACTGTAGAATTCAGAAGTCAAGTCACATTCATTTCTACAGCGCATTATACAGTACAGATTGTTACAAAGCAGCTTCACAGAGATAAACAGGAAAATAACAGTTATTTTATCAGTTATGAAACAAATTCATTTTCAGCTGTAAAGCAGCTCTACAGAAGACAATATTCAGCTTGATTCAGTTCAGTTGATGTTAGTTCATTTAATAACTACAAGACATTTAGATATGATGAATTTCTGTTAAGCTGCTTTGAATCAATGCATATTTTGAAAAGTATATATCTCTATAGAATTCTACTGCTGAGGTCAAAAGTTTACATACACCGTGCAGATTCTGTAAAATGTTAATTATTTTAGCAAAATAAGAGGGATCATACAAAATACATGTTATTTTTTATTTAGTACTGACCTGAATATAATATTTATCATAAAAGACGTTTAAATATAGTCCACAAGAGAAAATAATAGCTGAATTTATAAAAATGACCCCGTTCAAAGGTTTACGCTTGGTTCACTTTTACAGACGTTTATTTTGGTAAAATAATAAACATTTTGCAGATATTGCAGTGTATGTACATTTTTGACCGCAACTGTAGCAAACTTGACTGTTTGTTCAGCTCAGTGATTTTTACAAATGGTTGAATTTCATTTGCATTTTATTATAGCCAACTAAAATTAAAACCATAAACAAAGTGTGAAACATTTAAATACTTTAACTGAAATAAAATAAAATATTAAAAATATTCAACTTATTTTATTTCAGCTAGTTTCTCAATTTAATTTAGTTTAACTCGATGTACTAAAATAACTAAAAATAATAATAGTAATAATAAAAATAGTAAAAATGACAAAAACAAACTACAAAAAAATTGCTAATTGCTTCAAATTAAAATGAAAACTGAAAATATAAAACCAAAAACTAATTGAAAATATGAATAAAACTTGGTAGTTTAATAGACAGGTCAGCTGAATGATTGACAGACGAATAAAACAAATGCAAACACGGAGATTGTGCAACTGTAATTATGGACAAATTTCATGATTACAAATGAGTTTGTTAGTGAATAATGTGAGTCATTAATGTAGATTACAGACGAATCAGCCGCTACACCTTCTGTGTGTGTTTCACGTCTCAGGATGGTTTTGTTCGCCTGCAGGTATGAAACCGACAGAACTAATATTACACACACACACACACACACACACACACACACACACTCACACACACACACACACACACACACACACACACACACACACATACACGTACACACACTCTCACACACACACACTGTATAAACATGCTTTCTGACTGTACGTCATCTGAAATCCTGAGCTGAATGTATGTCAGTCCTGTTCTTACATGCATCTATAAAACTGATGATGGAAATATTATATTCTGTCTTTTATTCTTTACTGATTGTGAAACACAAGAGCCTCTGTATGAACACCAGTTCAGACGACAGAAAGCTCTTCTAATGAGTTTCTTAGTTTAGATTTACATAATATAAAATAAAAAGCTGAATCATATTTAGTGTGAGAAGAGACAGAAAACCTGTACGGGCTTAACATTGATATATTATTATAGTTTTTATTGATATTTTGGATCCGTATTTTTTTTTTCTGTTTTCATTTTAATTTACACGTTTCAGTTTTTTATTTTTTTTATTTTTAATATGTCTCTATATTTTAAATTAATTTTTATTTCAGTGTTGGTTTGTGTGTTATTTTAGAGCATCACGTTTAAATTAGAATGAGAAATGTTGCCACTGGCAACTATATAAAAAATTGAATTAAAAAGCTTTTGTATTTTATTTCTGTTAACATTAATGATATTTCCAGGAACAATATTTTTTTTACGGCTTCAGTTTTAGATTTAGTTAACTGTAAATCTGTTTAAAGCCTCCACCTAAACAATATATATCTTTCACAAAATTATATAAAAAAAACTAAATTAACATATTTATAAAACTACATCACATTAAAAACAGTGTAATCATAACAACAAATATTAATAAATCTAGTGTTGAAAGAATAGTTTTCAACAATATATATATATATATATTTTATTATAAATATATATATTTTATATATCTGAACAAACTTTTTGTCAGATGTTTTTCTTGTGAAGTGCATTTCTGCAAATCTTTGTTTATTCATTTATTTACAATAACTGGCACTTGCGGTAATATTTAGTTTAAAGTGTGATGTTTTTAAAAACACGTGACAGAAAATAATCTCTGTATTGCTTGTACATTTTGTGCTGTAAGTCATGCTTTTTATTCTGTCTCTATACAACTGAATAAAGTCAAAGTCAGTGTTTAAATGTGTGAGCTGTGTGGAGCAGTGTTTGTCTGATTGATGTCGAGTCTCTGCTGGAGTCGAGGCTCTCCTGAGGTCAGGATGTGAGGACGGATGGTAAAAGCATCAGTTCTGTAAATCTGAGGCATTTGAGACGCGTCGATGATCAGAACAGATGGCAATGTGTGTGTGTGTGTGTGTGTGTGGTCAGCGAGACAGTGAGTGTTAATGGACAGCTGATGTCCTGCAGGAGATTCGTCTTATATTGATCTGCTCCATCCAGATGAGACATCACGTAATACAGCAGACCGACATCCGCTGATGGGCTTATGTCAATTATCTCCATATCTTAAACGTTTCTACTGTAACTGGATCTTCAGATGAAACGGAATGTTTTTTTGTTCACTCACAACACCCTAGCAACAGCCTAAAATACATACAGCACCCTAGCAACAACATAAAACCCTCACAACACCCTAGCAACAGCCTAAAACCCTCACAACAGCCTAGCAACAGCCCAAAACCCTCACAACACCTTAGCGACTGCATCGCAACAGCCTAAAAACACTCATATCACCAAAGCAACTGCATAGCAACACTCACAACACCCTAGAAACAGCATGGCAACAGCCTAAACCCCTCACAACACCCTAGCAACTGCATCGCAACAGCCTAAAAACACTCATATCACCATAGCAACTGCATAGCAACACTCAGAACAGCCTAGCAACAGCCTAAAATACATACAACACCATAGAACCCTCACAACACCCTAGCAACTGCATAGCAACAGCCTAAAACACTCATATCACCATAGCAACTGCATAGCAACACTCAAAACAGCCTAGCAACAGCCTAAAATACATACAACACCCTAGAACCCTCACAACACCCTAGCAAATGCATAGCAACAGCCTAAAACACTCATGTCACCATAGCAACTGCATAGCAACACTCAGAACAGCCTAGCAACAGCCTAAAATACATACAACACCCTAGCAACAGCCTAAAACCCTCACAACACCCCAGCAACTATAACTATACCCTAGAACTATTCCAGTTCAGTCTTGCACACTGGCATCAGTGATAATATATTCTGGTTATTCATTTCTATCTAAAACCCTTGTGCATGTAACTGTATCTGCAGCGTGTGTTGTAATATTGTCCACACAGTGGGATCTTGTGTGCATAGTTGTGTGATGCGGTAAGACGGAACATGTTGATCTTATTCTGCAGGAAATCACAGTTATAATCCATCCAAACATCCAGTGAATGGACATAATTTCATAATCATCATGCCAGAGAGAGAAGCGTGTTACAGCGTGCCGCATGAACACTGACACATCAGTAATGAGTGCTAAAAGATGCTTCAGGTACAAAATCATCGCCAGAAGAAAGATAAATCAGACAGATTGTTTGATCAAAAATACAGTAAAAACATTTACATTTTATTGCAATATAATATAGCTGTTTTCTCTGTGAATATGTGTTAAACTGTAATGTATTTCTGTGATGCGCAGCTGTATTTTCAGCATCATTCCTCCAGTCTTCAGTGTCACATGATCTTCAGAAATCAGTATAATATGCTGATCTGCTGCTCGAGAAACATTTCTGATTATTATCAATGTTGAAAACTGTTTATTTTCACACCAGACAGGAAGAAAACACCTAGCAACCTCACAGAACACCCTAGAAACTGCATATAGCAGCAGCCTAAAACACTCCAAATGCTGCATAGAATGAAAGCAGGAGGGGCTTTATAGAAGATTTTCACATCCAACCTTAAAATATGTATTTAAACCAACCAAAAACATGCCATGAATGAAAAAAGACTCACGGGTGTTTGTATAATAAATAAATTTAACAGGGTTCCTCTATTCTATTGTATTCTATTCCAGGAATATCAAACTGTTAAACTACTTCCTCCATGCGCTGAAACACACACACACACACACACACACTCTCTCTCTCTCTCTCTCTCTCTCTCTCTCTCACACACACACACACACACACACACACTCAAGGGGCTTTTAATCTTCTATCACCCACATACCCACTTTAACCAGCACAGAGGAATCAACTGTGTGTCTCTGTAGAGAAACATTTCACACACACACACACACACACACACACACACACAGCATGTGCACAGCAGGAGTGGTGGGTGGGGCCGAGGGTCAGTGTGGTACCATGGCAACACTGTGTTTACAGTTCAGGGTGGGCCGGGCTCTCTCTCTCTCACACACACACACACACACACACACTCAAGGGGCTTTTAATCTACTATTACCCACTTACAGTCATTAACCAGCACAGAGGAATCAACTGTGTGTCTCTGTAGAGAAACATTTCACACACACACACACACACACACACACACACACAGCATGTGCACAGCAGGAGTGGTGGGTGGGGCCGAGGGTCAGTGTGGTACCATGGCAACACTGTGTTTACAGTTCAGGGTGGGCCGGGTTTGGAATGCAGGAGACAAAACTGAAGAGCCTCACCTTAAAGACACACACAGAAACACACACAGGTTTGTTTTTATGGTTTATGGGGACTCTCCATAGGTGTAATGGTTTTTATACTGTACAGACCGTATATTATATTGCCCTACACCAACCCTACCCCTAAACCTACCCCTCACAGGAGACTTTGTGCATTTTTAGATTTTCAAAAAAACTCATTCTGAATTATTTATAAGCCTTTTGAATTACGGGGACACTGAAAATGTCCTCATAAATCACCTTCTCGTTGTAATACCTATGTCATACCCATGTTATTATACAAATTTGTCCTCATAAACCACATAAACATGCACACGCACACACACACACACACACACACACACACACACTCACACACACACACACACACACACACACACACACTCACACACACACACACACACACACACACACACACTCACACACACACACACACACACACACACACACACTCACACACACACACACACACACACACACACACACTCACACACACACACACACACACACACACACACACAGACACACAGACACACAGACACACACACACACAGACACACAGACAGACACACACACGCACACACACACGCACACACACACGCACACTCACAGACACACGCTCACACACACACACACACAGACACACACACACACACACACACACACACACACACACACACACACACACACACACACACACAGACGCACACACACACACACACACACACACAGACACACAGACACACACACAGACACAGACACACAGACACACAGACACACACACACACACACACAGACACACAGACACACAGACACACACACACTCACGTCATGCAGCCGCAGCATTTATAATGCAGCAGGGAATCTCTAAGCGCCTCACTGCACACTGAGAAAACAGCTCTGACGAGACACACACACACACACATTATATACACACACACTTTGCTTGACCCGACTCAACAGACGCAGAAATGATTGACACGAGGGTCACACCTGCTACAACCATCAAACTCACTGCCATGACATCAGCAAACACATCATAACTGATATAATGTCTAATACTCAAACATCTGAGGCTCTAAATCAGTGATGGGCAAAACCCCTGCTCTAAACGATCAGCATGATCAATCTTTGCTGTTAAACCTGTTTCACACTCGATCTCCACACGTCTTCTGTCTCTGATTGATAGAGTGTTTTATCCAGTCAAAGCTCTTTTAGCTCCTAACCCTAAGCATGACGAGTCAAATATGACACTCAAAAACACATACTGCTGCTGCTTTAGTCGTGTTCAAGGTCAGAACGATGAGAAACTCAAACTAAAATAATAATGCTACTACATCAAATGTGAGCCTGTCTGTGAACACCCAGCTAAAGCCATTTTTGGTGATTTACTGTTTTCTACATAAAACCATCCTTCATAAGGTAAAGAACCTTCTGTGAACATGTAACATTGATATCTTTATTACTGACGGAGTAAGACCATGTCAAAGACTGAAATCAAAGTCAAATTAATGGTTGAAATCAAACGTTGATGCTTGTTATCCCATAATTAGATTTTGAGACTTTAGCCTGGATTTCACAGAGAGGGTCACAAATAATAAAGATAACTAAAATAATTGTTTTAAAAATTAAGTAAATGGCTTTTACATGATCATTTTACTAAAACAAATATTTAAAATATTATGTACTTTTTTGACACTTTTTAAAAACTTTTTCATTTAACTTTTTTAAACACTTTTTACACTTTTCATTATTATTATAGATTTTTATTTTAGTAAAATATAAAAAATGTAAATAATTGCACTTAATGTTTTGATTTCTGATCATTCCATCAAAATGTAGATTTAATTAATGCTATTAAATTGAGTGAATGTGACCCAGGGTTATAATTGTTAACCTTAAACCATAAAAAATTAAATACTTAAAATGTAATAAACATGAACTTTTTAACTTATTCTATTTCAGCTAGTTGCCTAAATCTTCATTTAGTTTAACCTGAATTACTTACATAACTAAATAAACCAAAATGTAATTAATACATATATAAACTATATAAATATATAAATGTATAAAAAAAATTATAAATATATATACAAATATATAGACACACTTTTTAAAAAAATTATAAAAATGACAAACACACAACACAATTACTAAAACTTTAAATAACATTGAAAAGGAAAACAGAAAATCTAAAAAATAAAATCCAATTCAAATTATGAACAAAAACAATAATAGCATATCAATGATACTAAAATATCATTGATGTGAATGGAAATAAATAACTGAAGCATGTTAAACATATTTTAGTTGCACACAGAAAATACAGTTTGTAAAACTAACAGATGCCCTTTGCTGAAAAACACCCGCCGAGAGCCTGAAATATTCAAAAATACAATATAAATATACCAGAATCTTCCTGTTGTCTGAGGAAGCAGGTGTGTTTCTGGAATAGAAAGGAATTTTTCCACACACTCCGCCGTTCCAGTGACATCATACAGCAGGATTCCGGTGTTGCCATGGAGATGAGAATTCCAAACATCAGGAGGATGTCGAAGCTTGTGACTCCTGGAAAAATCAACTCAAGTCACATTTAATTCTATTGCGCTTTATACAGTACAGCTTCGAGCTGACTGACAGGAAAATAACAGCGATTATGAATATTGAATTATTATCTACAGAAGATAAGTGTCATTAATTATTTATTTTAGATAAGTTCAACTCAAACTCACTTTATTTCAGTTGCCAAGGCAACATTTCTATGATAGAGACATACTGTATATATGAAAAATTATAATAAAAATGACAAAGACACAACACAATTACTAAAGTTAAAATGAAAACAGAAAATATAAAAAGTAAAACTAATTCAAAATATTAATAAAAACTATAATAGTATCTAATACTAAATACAACCTAAGTACTAAATATGATACGAAAATAACCCTGATTTAAGTGTTTTTTAATAACAGGAATGAACTGTAATAATGCATGACAATAATCACTGACACATGAAATAAAAGCATAATCAATATCAGAGCTCAGATGATCCGTGTTTCACAAACCTTGAGAACAAAAGATGTTTTTATGGGAATATTTTAGTTTAGTTTTTAAATGTTTTTTTTTATGGGTTTTAGTTTGATTTTCAGCATTTGCTGTGTGCTTTTGTCAATTCTATTAGTTTTAGTTCTTTTTAAATATTACTATTTAGGTTTCATTTATTTTTATATTTTATTTTTATTTCAGTTTTAGCTTTTATTTACTTCCAGTTAGTGATTTTAGTGCTTCAACTTATTACTTATTACTTATTTCAGAGAGTTGCCAAGGCAACATGTCTAATTTTCATTTACAATTTTCATCTAATATTTATATTTTATTTCAGCTTTATTTCAATTAAAAATGTTTTTAATAGTTTTAGTTAAATTGTTAGTGCTTTTCTCAATTTTATTAGTTTTTGTTCTGATTTATTTCAGTTTTAGTTCAGTTAGTAATTTTAGTCAGTTTTAGCGCTTTGACTTAAATGTATTTCAGTTCTACTTTTTATTGATCCCGTTTAATCCCAAATTTTTCCCAGACATGTAAATATCCAAATGATGTGTCAATATTAACCCCTTGAAATAATCAATAATTATTTATTTTATTTAAACTTTTTTGGAAAAGTGTGTGAAAAACCAGCTTCTCCAGCCAACATTATTTAGTTATATGTACTTTAATTCAACTTCCTTCAATTTAAATTGCAATTCTGCATCCTGTTTGCTGACTCAGTTCACATCTAATTTAAATTCAGGAACTGAAACAGAATTTAAAAGTTCTTCTCAATCCAATGACGCATGACTCACGTATATTGCAAAAAAAAAAATTTCTAACAGTATTTTTTTATATAGAAACATTCTTAAATCAAGACATTTACTTGAGAAGGAAACTTACTTAAGATATTAAGATTGTTTTCCTGATATCTGTGTCCCTGCAGCACAGAAGCAGTGTTGAGTCGCTGGGGGATATTTGTAGCAATAGCCAACAATACATTGTATGGGTCACAATTATACATTTCTCTTTTATGCCAAAAATCATTAGGATATTAAGTAAAGATCATGTTCCATGAAGATATTTAGTAAATGTCCTACCGTAAATATATCAAAACTTAATGTTTGATTAGTAATATGCATTGCTAAGAACTTCATTTGAACAACTTTAAAGATGATTTTCTCAATATTTAGATTTTTTTGCACCCTCAGATTCCAGATTTTCTTTTAGTTGCACACAGAAAATACAGTTTGTAAAACTAACAGATGCCCTTTGCTGAAAAACACCCGCCGAGAGCCTGAAATATTCAAAAATACAATATAAATATACCAGAATCTTCCTGTTGTCTGAGGAAGCAGGTGTGTTTCTGGAATAGAAAGGAATTTTTCCACACACTCCGCCGTTCCAGTGACATCATACAGCAGGATTCCGGTGTTGCCATGGAGATGAGAATTCCAAACATCAGGAGGATGTCGAAGCTTGTGACTCCTGGAAAAATCAACTCAAGTCACATTTAATTCTATTGCGCTTTATACAGTACAGCTTCGAGCTGACTGACAGGAAAATAACAGCGATTATGAATATTGAATTATTATCTACAGAAGATAAGTGTCATTAATTATTTATTTTAGATAAGTTCAACTCAAACTCACTTTATTTCAGTTGCCAAGGCAACATTTCTATGATAGAGACATACTGTATATATGAAAAATTATAATAAAAATGACAAAGACACAACACAATTACTAAAGTTAAAATGAAAACAGAAAATATAAAAAGTAAAACTAATTCAAAATATTAATAAAAACTATAATAGTATCTAATACTAAATACAACCTAAGTACTAAATATGATACGAAAATAACCCTGATTTAAGTGTTTTTTAATAACAGGAATGAACTGTAATAATGCATGACAATAATCACTGACACATGAAATAAAAGCATAATCAATATCAGAGCTCAGATGATCCGTGTTTCACAAACCTTGAGAACAAAAGATGTTTTTATGGGAATATTTTAGTTTAGTTTTTAAATGTTTTTTTTTATGGGTTTTAGTTTGATTTTCAGCATTTGCTGTGTGCTTTTGTCAATTCTATTAGTTTTAGTTCTTTTTAAATATTACTATTTAGGTTTCATTTATTTTTATATTTTATTTTTATTTCAGTTTTAGCTTTTATTTACTTCCAGTTAGTGATTTTAGTGCTTCAACTTATTACTTATTACTTATTTCAGAGAGTTGCCAAGGCAACATGTCTAATTTTCATTTACAATTTTCATCTAATATTTATATTTTATTTCAGCTTTATTTCAATTAAAAATGTTTTTAATAGTTTTAGTTAAATTGTTAGTGCTTTTCTCAATTTTATTAGTTTTTGTTCTGATTTATTTCAGTTTTAGTTCAGTTAGTAATTTTAGTCAGTTTTAGCGCTTTGACTTAAATGTATTTCAGTTCTACTTTTTATTGATCCCGTTTAATCCCAAATTTTTCCCAGACATGTAAATATCCAAATGATGTGTCAATATTAACCCCTTGAAATAATCAATAATTATTTATTTTATTTAAACTTTTTTGGAAAAGTGTGTGAAAAACCAGCTTCTCCAGCCAACATTATTTAGTTATATGTACTTTAATTCAACTTCCTTCAATTTAAATTGCAATTCTGCATCCTGTTTGCTGACTCAGTTCACATCTAATTTAAATTCAGGAACTGAAACAGAATTTAAAAGTTCTTCTCAATCCAATGACGCATGACTCACGTATATTGCAAAAAAAAAAAATTTCTAACAGTATTTTTTTATATAGAAACATTCTTAAATCAAGACATTTACTTGAGAAGGAAACTTACTTAAGATATTAAGATTGTTTTCCTGATATCTGTGACCCTGGAGCACAAAAGCAGTGTTAAGTCGCTGGGGTATATTTGTAGCAATAGCCAACAATACATTGTATGGGTCACAATTATACATTTCTCTTTTATGCCAAAAATCATTAGGATATTAAGTACAGATCATGTTCCTTGAAGATATTTTGTAAATTTCCTACCGTAAATATATCAAAACGTAATGTTTGATTAGTAATATGCATTGCTAAGAACTTCATTTGAACAACTTTAAAGATGATTTTCTCAATATTTAGATTTTTTTGCACCCTCCGATTCCAGATTTTCAAATATTGTCCTATCCTAACAAACCATACATCAATGGAAAGATTATTTATTCAGCTTTCAGCTGATGCATACATCTCAATTTCACAAAATTGACCCTTATGACTGGTTTTGTGCTCCAAGGTCACATTTGTTCTTGTTTTAAGCATAAACTCACTTCATTTTGATGCATTTTCCAGATTTA
Source organism: Sinocyclocheilus grahami (assembly GCF_001515645.1). Classification (NCBI taxonomy): domain Eukaryota; kingdom Metazoa; phylum Chordata; class Actinopteri; order Cypriniformes; family Cyprinidae; genus Sinocyclocheilus; species Sinocyclocheilus grahami. The sequence continues at coordinate 113,523 of NW_015506374.1, forward strand.
ATATCTCAAGTCATTTTGCTTCTCAATGTATCTTGATTTAAGGCTGTTTAGATATTTGTACTGGAAAACCAGACAGAAATACTGAGGAAGAACAGTTTTTTGTCTCTCTGTTGCTCTAGTTTCCAGCGCTGTAAGAGAGGAAGTTGTGTGGTTTTGTTCCCTTGATCCACTTCAGGAAGGACGACAAGCTCAAACCTGCTCCTGAAGGGCCGCGATCCTGCAGAACTTAACGGCAAGCTGCTCCAACGCAGCTGAACTCATGCACTAACAATGGGAGTCTATGAGGAAAGAAACCACAACAAATGATACAATACACAGATGCACTGGAAAATTATTTTTGATCACAGCTGTAAGCACACTTGCAGGATTTACTCTTTTCACTCAATTACTAGTAAATTTCACAAATAATTACATACAAACGGCAAGCAACACATTAAATGAAACAATACATTTTGACGTATAGAAGCCCTGTTTTGTTTAATGTTATAATGTAATTCATAAATGAATGTGACGAGGAAGAAACAGTCAATGTGTGCATATTTGAAAATAAAAATATTATTTTCTCAATCCAATGACGCATGACTCACGTATATTGCAAAAAAAAAAATTTCTAACAGTATTTTTTTATATAGAAACATTCTTAAATCAAGACATTTACTTGAGAAGGAAACTTACTTAAGATATTAAGATTGTTTTCCTGATATCTGTGTCCCTGCAGCACAGAAGCAGTGTTGAGTCGCTGGGGGATATTTGTAGCAATAGCCAACAATACATTGTATGGGTCACAATTATACATTTCTCTTTTATGCCAAAAATCATTAGGATATTAAGTAAAGATCATGTTCCTTGAAGATATTTTGTAAATCTCCTACCGTAAATATATCAAAACTTAATGTTTGATTAGTAATATGCATTGCTAAGAACTTCATTTGAACAACTTTAAAGATGATTTTCTCAATATTTAGATTTTTTTGCACCCTCCGATTCCAGATTTTCAAATATTGTGCTATCCTAACAAACCATACATCAATGGAAAGCTTATTTATTCAGCTTTCAGCTGATGCATACATCTCAATTTCACAAAATTGACCCTTATGACTGGTTTTGTGCTCCAAGGTCACATTTGTTCTTGTTTTAAGCATAAACTCACTTCATTTTGATGCATTTTCCAGATTTAATATCTCAAGTCATTTTGCTTCTCAATGTATCTTGATTTAAGGCTGTTTAGATATTTGTACTGGAAAACCAGACAGAAATACTGAGGAAGAACAGTTTTTTGTCTCTCTGTTGCTCTAGTTTCCAGCGCTGTAAGAGAGGAAGTTGTGTGGTTTTGTTCCCTTGATCCACTTCAGGAAGGACGACAAGCTCAAACCTGCTCCTGAAGGGCCGCGATCCTGCAGAACTTAACGGCAAGCTGCTCCAACGCAGCTGAACTCATGCACTAACAATGGGAGTCTATGAGGAAAGAAACCACAACAAATGATACAATACACAGATGCACTGGAAAATTATTTTTGATCACAGCTGTAAGCACACTTGCAGGATTTACTCTTTTCACTCAATTACTAGTAAATTTCACAAATAATTACATACAAACGGCAAGCAACACATTAAATGAAACAATACATTTTGACGTATAGAAGCCCTGTTTTGTTTAATGTTATAATGTAATTCATAAATGAATGTGACGAGGAAGAAACAGTCAATGTGTGCATATTTGAAAATAAAAATATTATTTGCAAATAGTTAAAATGGACTACATTCTAGATATTCAGCTGATTTATTTAGCTTCTTTATTCCTATAATCATTTCAGACCTTTAAATAAAAAGGACCATTAATCCTAACTTTGGCCTAAAACATGGTTACAGCCTTGTATTTGATTAAACATTACGAAGACAAACATGTTTTTCTTTAGAATAGTCACTGATGAATCATTTACAATAAAACCAGGAAGTCAGTTTTGATTTCATGTTGAGTTTAAATGAAAGTGTTGGACATGTTTACTCACACAGACGAACGTTTCTGTCTTGTTCAGTGGATGAAATAAAAGGATCTCAGCAGTGTCTCAAACTGTGCTCAGTCAGTACTCAGAGATCTCAGTATGAACTCAGTCATTTCTCATCAGTGCTCTGAGCTGCTCCACATTCATTCACAGCTCCAGACTCTTTCTGGCTGACGGCTAGTGACTCATTTGGGTCAGGTTTTATTTCTCATGAGGAGAAGCAGGAGAAACGAGCAGCTGTCTGTCTGACAGATTTATGATGGATATGATGTGCTGTCTGTCTCTCTGTGATTCATTCGGCTCTGAATGTCTCACAGCAGCTGGAACCACTGCCTCTTTATCAAATACTGACGCTGAAACACTACAGACTAATAATGATTTCTCGATTTTGATGAACTGATATCAATTCTTAAATCCCAAGAATCTGTCTATGCCGTTTTCAGTTGATCTGTGGCTCCTCCCAACCAATAAATCACAATAATGTTTGTGCTTTTTGATATGAAACAAAGTCTCAGCTTTCAAATTCTGTCAGTTTTATTATGAAATACAATCAGTAAATGTGTTCTTGTGGCTCTTTAATGTGTGCTGACAGACGCCGTAGTGTAGCCATCATCTCTTCCTCTTTAGTAAGTAAGTAAAGCTTTATTTATATAGCACCTTTTAAAACAGTGTTTACAAAGTGCTTTACAGGACCAACAAATTACTGTTTGATGTTCAGAGACATTTTGCTGGAGTATATTTATTTAACCAATCAGAAAGGTATATAGGGGCAGTTCCATGAAGACATTTAAAACTAATAAGAGGATCTTGAATTCAATTCTGAAAGATACAGGAAGCCTGTGAAGGGATCTGAGTGCTGGAGTAATGTGATTTCTAATTTTAGAGAGAGTTAGCATTCATGCAGCTGCATTCTAAACTCTTTGTAAGTGTTTAATAGAGATCTTTGGTAGCCAGCAAAAACATTGTTGCAGTAGTCAAGTCTAGACGTAACAAATGCATGAACAAGTTTCTCACAGTCAGAAGAAGAGAGAATGTCACGTACTTTAGAGATGTTTCTGAGGTGATAATATGCTGTTTTAGTAACAATGCTAAGACGTTTTTTTTTTTAAACTGAGGTCGCTATCAAATATAATTCTTAAGTTCTTGGCCTGATTACTGGCTTTTAGTGATTGAGAGTCAAGATGTGGAGCAATAGATCCTCTCCGCACGTCATTACCGATAACAAGTATCTTTGTTTAGCTGTAAAAAGTTCTGGGACATCCATCATTTTATGCTCTCTATGCAGTCAAGTAGTGCGGAAATTGAATTATGGGCATCTGGTGCAAGTTAAAGGTAGAGTTGCGTGTCATCTGCATACTGGTGAAATGAAATATTGTACTGGTTAACTGCACCAGCTAAAGGAAGCATGTATAGGTTAAATAATAGAGGACCCAAAATCGAGCCTTGAGGAACACCGCAAGAAATGGCGTGACGCCTGGAGGTGTAGGTACCCAGTGTAACACAGTATTGCTTAAGTAGGATCTGAACCAGTCTAAGACAGGACCTGATAGACCGACCCAGGTCTGAAGTCGGTCGAGTAGAATCTCATGATGAACGCAGCACTCAGATCTAAAAGAACAAGGATTGCCAAGTTTCCTAAGTCCCGAATCAAAGCTGTTTCTGTGCTGTGGTTTGCCTGGAAGCCAGACTGAAAAGTCTCGATAGGCCCTTTCGCACCGCTTTAGTTCCAGAACTAAATGTACAGTACTAAAGTACTGGGACGATTTTGCGTGAACTATTTCCCAGTACCATTTAAAGGGTTGCATTCGCACCGACAGTGTGTCTAGGAAGTGACGTAAGCCGGTCGACAGTGTCGTCATTTGTGCACGGCGTTCAACAACGAAAACAAAGAAGAACAACGTTAACAACAGGAGGATGGAGGACGCTGTGATCGGAGCTGTGTGTTTGTTGTGTCTCGCGGGTTTCACAACAATGGACATGGAAAGTCGACGTATACGTAAAGCGACTGAAAGAACGGAAAGGAGGACTAAGAATCTCCAACGACAACTGGCCGTGCTACATTTGCTACAAGTGCTTGCACTTCAGCGTCCGTCCATCTATCGCTGTTCTCCATACTTGCGAAATAAGTTGACACAATGTTTACATACTATGAAAAGGTTCCTGCGGTGCGAAAGGCCCTATTAAGTGGCATTGAGAAAGGTAGATTAGAGATTGGTCTGTAGTTACCGAGCACAGAAGAATCAAGATTACTTTTCTTCAGCGAGGGCCTAACAATTGCAGTTTAAAAAATCTGTGGAAAACTCCTTGCTGTAGGGACTGATTAATGATATTCAGGATGTCGGGTAATAAGCAGTTCACAAGAGTTTTGAGAAATTTAGTGGGTAATGGGTCTAGAGCACAGGTAGAGGAATTCATATGTAGTATGACCTGTGTAACTTTACTACTAGTTACAGCAGCAAATAAACACGAACGAACATCAGAAGAATCAGAACAACTCACTGAAATCAATCCTGAATCATGGAATCCATCAATCAGTGTTCAAACCATGGAAAGACGTCAATAAAACAGCTTGAGATAAATAATGTCACGTAACGTCACATTTACCTCATTCAATGACCATAAACTCCATAGTCAGCTAGAAAAATAAGTCTAGAGAGGAGAATTTTGATCAATATATGCAATATATTACATATTCATTATATTTACTTCACCTGTTCTAGTATGTTTGAATAAAACCATCATGAAATCAAGTTATATCCACTGATTAAATGTTTATATTTCAACAACAAACGGAAGTAGAAACATAATTACATCATTAAAGAGTTATTATAATAGCTTTTTTATTATTATTAAGCTGCCTTCTGTGCAATTTAAATGTTGACAGGGTTTATTGTATCGTTTACAGCATTAGTCCAGAGAGATTTTCCTTGAAAGAAATAGACATGCGCTGTACTTGATTGCCCATATTTCCAAATGAATCCATATCGAATCGAGATCAGAATTGAATCGCTAGCTTGTGAACTGAAATTGAATCGAATCGTGAGATTTCTCTAAATACCCAGCACATGTGAAATCAGGGCCAGTGACTTAAAAAGGTATTGCAATGCATCTTTGTGTTTGTTTACATTTCATGGTGTGAACGTTCTCGTGAATGAACATGTGATATCACACTTACTCGTGTCGTGTTTTCACCTGCTCACAAGAGAGATGAAATACAGATAGAGCGAAAAGAAGTTTAGGTGTTATAGAGATGTGTCTGTTCCTGCCCGGCCGAGATGAACGTGTGCGGGTCACTTGCGCAAGAGAGAGTCTTCATCCGCCCAGGCCTTACTGTGTGTGTGAGAACAAGTCTTTGCTGGAAAACACAGCTCAGAAATACTGTCTTACACATACACAGGATTCAGACGACTGTCAACGACAGGCTGACCAAGTTATGAGACACTCGAGGTCCTGTGAGGTCGTGAATATTCACTCAAAAATGAGCATTAGCTGTAAATGTGCTTACCCTTAGTTCATCCCAGATCAGGATGAGTTTGTTTCTTCATCAGATTTGGAGAAATGTAGCACTGCATCAGTGTCTCAGCAACGGATGCTCTGCAGTGAATGGGTGCCGTCAGAATGAGAGTCCAAACAGCTGATAAAAACATCACAGCAATCCACAGCACTCCAGTCCATCAGTTAACATCTGGAGAAGACAAAAGCTGAAACACATCCAGCATTAAGATGTTTTTAACTAAAACACAAGTTCATAATCTATAATAACGCTTCCTCCAGTGAAAAAGTGTTCTGGTGTGAATCAGGGAAGTCATAAAAAATGAAAACAATCAAGAAAAAGCTAATAATTAAATCCTAAAAATGTGAACAGAATTTTAAAATAAGTTAATAGTTAACTACACCATAAAAACGTGACTGTACTAGTAGACCTAGTAGATTAATTGCTCGTCTCTATGTCAATGTACATTTAATTTTATTTAAAACCACATATTTACAGTAAATTGTACTGCTGGTCTATATAGAAGTGCTGCTTTATATCAATGTGTCCGGGCAACACTAGTTAAGCAGCTGACCAGTGGTAGACATGACCCTACACCAACCTAATGATGGCTAATGATGACATCACTTCCTGTCAACCAGATGCATGATGGGAGAAGGGTGAAGAATAGCACAAACGACCCACTGTTTCTCTTCCTGTTATTTAAAGCCTCACTTCCTTCCTCCTCACAATTAGCTGCTTAAGCCTCACTTCCGTCCAGCGTGACACAGTGTGTGCGGTCAGAGATCGCGTCTAGATGACACTCACCATGGACTCAGTTTCAACAGGAAGAAATCTGTCGCTTACCATTTATCTGACATTTATCAGCAGGCCTTGAGTATATGATATCACGACTATACAGTGTATATTTGATTTTTTACAAACTTACCGAATGAACACTGCAAAAACGATTTTCTTATTTTTTTGTCTTATTTTGTATTTAGTTTTTGTCTTTTCCAGTACAAACATCTCAATATTTGTAAATCGGCACATTTATTTGAGAAGAAAAATTATAGAAATTCACTGAAATTAAGTGATGTTATGCTTAAAACAAGAAAACAACATGTTCATGGGGTCAGAAAAATAAATTTAATTAAAAAGGGGAAAGTTTATTTTTCGGACTCCTTGTTTTTAAGCAAAAACTCACTTAATTTTAATATTTTTATTAGAGAACAAGACTGTTTGCTTCTCAAGTGAATATGTATTTGTTTAATAAATGTTTAGATATTTGTACTGGAAAAGACAAAGCAAAACTAAAAATAAGACAAAAATACTACAATACTACACAATAAAATAATAATAATAATATTTTTTACTCAGTATTTTTCATGTTTTCCAGCACAAATATCTAAACGTTCCTATTAGTGCTGTCAAATGATTAATCGTGATGAATCGCATCCAAAATAAAAGTCTTTGTTTACATAATATGTGTGTGTGCTGTGTATATAAATACAAACACATGCATGTATATATTTAAGAAAATTATGTTTATATATTAAATATATTTTTATATAATATAAAAAATTTATGTATGTACATGTAAATATTTTCAAAATATATACTGTATGTGTGTGTATTTATATATACATAATAAATAAACACAGTACACACACACACACACACACACACACACACAAATGCTGGGAAACAGAGCCGACCCACAGAGGCGCTCAAAAACCTGAGTGTGCTGCAGGGTTTATCAAGGTAAAGTTGACTTCTGAAGACCTTTTTAACCCTCAGTAACACATTCAGATCCGTTTTTGACCCGGAGGAGATACATGGGTCAAAGACGTTAAGATGTCGCATCAAAATAAATTTACAAAAGTTATTTTATGTCCATACAAAACACATTAAATGTTAGTAAAGTGTCTACTTTTAAGGTTTCAAATAAGTTTTTGGAAAATAAAATGTTACAATTTGGTTGAAATAATGTTACATTGTCATTCAGTGTTGCGCAATATTTATGTAAAAATTCAAACATGCTTATTCTGACGTGTACATATTAAAATATATAAAAGAATAATGGAGCAAATTAAATTTTATTGTGTTTTAAATGAGTAAAAAATTCTTACTGACAAATGAGCAAAACCTAGGATAGTGGCACATTTTAAAAATGTAAAATTACAACTAATTAGTATTTGGGGTGAACGTAATTAGTCTTTTAATGTGTCATAAATTGATTTTTGGTGTAAATATGCCTGACAGGATTGTTACACTGAGTGACATTTTAGTGGCTCTCTTCTGTAAATCAGGGGAAAATGTATCATATTTATTTTTTGCTCGGGAAAAAAAAATTAAAAATTGCAATTAAATTAAACAGAAAACTTTTTAAAAATTTTGGGGGGAAAACAACAACAATTTAAAGCAGTATTACATTTATTGTTTTTATGCTTAAACCCTTTTTCGTCTTTGACACACATACAAATTAATAATTCCTAATAAATTCAGTTTTTAGTGAGGATACGAAACTGCAAATGCTCCCTCAAAATACACATTGTTTGTTTATTTGTTTATCCATCCATCCAATAATTTTTTAAGAGATATAAACATTTTAAAAAATTATGCGTTCGGGACATTTATTTATGGAGCACCATTGGGTGTAAAAAAATGCTTTTTGTAAATTTATCTATGGAGTTATATTAGTGTCAAAAAGTTTTGTAAAATATATTTAGCTTTGTTCCATATCTCACACACTTTTGGAACTGAATTTTGAGTTTTGATGTTTGTTTTGTCGGAAATAAATATGTATGTTTTATAAATTTGGAGTGATTTTGAGCAATCATCAGTTATAAATTCAAATAAATTTAATTAAATTCCATTCATTCCAATGGGGTTAATACTGGTCATTTTTATGCAATATAATATACAAAGATATATTCAATATTTGATATATATATTAGTGCTGTTAAACAATTAATCGCGATTAATCGCATCCAAAATAAAAGTTTTTGTTTACATAATATATTTATGTGTACTGTGTATATTTATTATGTATATATAAATACAAACACATGCATGTATATATTTAAGAAAAATATGTTATGTTTATATATTAAATATATTTATATATATATAATATAAAATATAAGAATATAAATATCTAAATGTATATACACATGCAAATATTTTCAAAATATATACTGTATGTATGTGTATTTATATATACATAATAAATAAACACAGTACACACACATATATTATGTAAACAAAAACTTTTATTTTGGATGTGATTAATTGTTTGACAGCACTAGTTTATATATATATATATATAGTTCGACATGTATTTCTTGTTTCAAGCATAAACTCACTTCATTTTGTTCAGTCTCTCAGAAAACAAGACTTTATAACTTAATTTTATATCTCAAGTAAAAGTGTCTTTATTTAATGTTTTTTATAGATTTGTACTGGAATATGAAACAAAAATACTAAGGAAGATATAAATTTTTTTGCAACAGATAATGCCACGAGTTTATGAATTTAAGACACTCTGCTCTAAGACTTTTGAAGGCCTTAATTTGTGGAAGGGTGAATTTAAGACTCGCAGAAACCCTGTGTCGACTAAAGTTAAACCAAGACGTCTCTTAAACTAGCCAGCCGATTGACAAACAAACCAGCACACTTCCTCTCTGAGAGCGTTCAGCATTCATCTCACTCTCTTCAGGGTTTTACGAGGTATCGGAGTTGTAAAACACGACTAAAAGGCTTGTTTGTTTAAAGCCTTTCACAGCCACCTGCAGAACATAAATCAGGCCCGACGTCTGTAACCTGCCCAGATACAGACTCGTTTGTGCGGTTTGTGTCTCTAAAGACTCCCTGCATGTGGAACGAGACTCTAGCTACACCTGAAGGAACACGAATGCACTGATAAAACAAGCATATTTATGACTAAAACCCGCCTTTTCTGTCTTTCTCGATATGTAGCTGTAAAGCGATCCAAATGTAACAAGTGCTAAACGAGTCCGGTCTGGGAACGGATGGAAGATAAGATCCATCGGAACTGCTTGAGATTTGTGTGATACTCATGTCTGAGCGACGTGTGACGCCTGAAAAGTCATCATTTGCTCACCCTCATGCAACTCCAAACCCACATGACGCGGTTTCTGTCTTCTCTGGAACAATTAAAGATGTTCGTGTTGATCTTTTTCCATACTGTGAAAGCAGCTTTTTACACTATTTCTGAAAATAATAACTGAATGTGACTTATCTGTGTTTTTTTCTCTCAACAATGCAATTTTGACCCGGTGCAACTTATTTTCAGCAAAATACGATAACTATTATGAAACTACAGTGATAACTATAACAGTAACTTTAATGAGAATATAACTTGTGTTTTTTATCATCTGAAACATGTTGCAATTTATATCCCACAGCAACTTATATATTGCAATTAACATCAAGCATGCAAAACAGAGCAACACATTAGGATTCAGTTTCGCTTTAAATGAATTTGTTTGTAATGAATGCCACTGTAGGTTTTATCTTTTATGTTTCTGTTCTGGATACCATAGGATTGATTGTTGAGTGAGGGAAACTAAAATACATGCTTACAGTGTTTCTAAACATTACATTTACTAGTATTTTACATTATTCCTGTGTGACTTATACAGTGATGCAACGTATCTGTGTTTTTTTCTCTCAACAATGCAATTTTGACCCAGTGAGACTTATTTACGGTATGCGAGCACTAACGCTTCTAGATGCAAAATCTGCATCGTTGCTTTCTGAAACTCATCAGACATGAAAAGAACCTAGAGACGCTCTATTCACTGCACGTCTGCCTGCGCTTTACAGAATCAGGCTTGAATAGAGAAACTCACTCATACACACTGTGTCCAGTGGCACACTGAGCTAATGACCTTCAATCTGAGCACGCTGGAAAAGGAAGAAAGCAGGAACAGAGCCGGAAATTGGACATGCAACATTGAAAAGAAAGAATGGGAGCGAGAGAGAGAGGGGAAAGAATGCGTTCGGACCTCCTGTCTTTGTTGCCTGAAGCTGAAGTTTTCAAAGGAACTCGGTCAGATTTAGAGCCGAAACCCTCCTCTGATCCAACCGTCCATCCAGCAGGAATTCCTAAATGAAAATGCTCCGGTTGGGGCCTGTGGTTGATGAAAGCATTCAGACACACAGACGGCACTGTGTCTTTCTTCTGCTGCTTCCGGTAACGACACACAAACAACGAAGGCTGATGCCAAAAAAAAACACTAAAAAAGTTTCACAACTAAAATCCTCAGTTTTCTCTGAATTTACAGTAAAACACAAACATTGGTTGAAATTTTTTTTTTGTTTAAAAATGCAAAAATTATTTATCTGTTGAAATAATACGAGGTTTTTAAGTTTTAAATACAAAAATGAAAATGAACTTCTGAAATACATAATCCCCGCGTTACGTTTTATATACAAAAATTAACTGTTTTTAAGTTTAATTCCAAAATGTATTTAACTTTTAAAATATATAATACCTGTTTTTTTAGTTTTAAATGCAAAAATACTTAACTGCTTAAATGCATGATGAAAACGCTATGTAACTGTGTGTACGTGTTTGTTCAGAAATACTCCTCCCCCTCGGGTTACTGCTCTCTCCTGACAGTGACCTCTAGGCTAAAGGTCACAGCCGTGCTGCCCTTGGCCTGTTCAGATGTGGGTCATCTGTGACCTCCTTCAGATCTGTGCTGACCTCCGATCGCAGTGTGTTTAACAGATGATCACAGGAGGAATGTTACTCTTAAAACACTGCGTGTTCATAATAACAATAACAAAACATCGCTTTTTATGTAAAGTAACATGTTACAGTCTTTTGCATTGCATTCAAATAAACATTTAGGCACAGAAGCTCAATTTATACAGAAATGTAGAGGAAGCAATGCATCACATGCTTTAACCCTGCAGTGAAGCAAGCAAAGCATCTCATGCAGATTTTGTGTAGGCCTACCAGATTATGAAATCAATGCATTCACAGCTCATCTCTGATACAGCATAAACTCTATAGCTAGTCGTGTTTTACAGATGCACAGAAATAATCAACTTCATCTTCTTCACGGAGTGGATGCTGCACTGCAGAGCTTTATATTTATCGAATGCTGCACGATGATGCTAGAAACCTCCAGCCCATGGTCAGACTCTCTGAATGACTGATTCAGGATCAGCTCACACTCAGACACTTCATGAATTAAAGAGAGTGTGAATCATTTATTCCCAAAGTCCTTGACTTGTGCTCCTTTCCCATGGAACAACAAAGACTGAAGGAGGAAGACCAGGAATGTGTGTGTGTGTGTGTGTGTGTGTGTGTGTGTGAGAGAGAATGTGTGTGTGTGCGTGCATGTGTGTGTGTGTGTGTGTGTGAGAGAGAGAGTGCGTGCATGCGTGTGTGTGTGTGTGTGCGTGCGTGTGTGTGTGCGTGTGTGTGTGTGTGAGAGTGCGTGCGGGCGCGTGTGAGTG
>NW_015506374.1:125936-128268 GCF_001515645.1 Sinocyclocheilus grahami
GTGTGTGTGTGAGTGTGTGTGTGTGTGTGTGTGTGTGTGTGTGTGTGTGTGTGTGTGAGTTCTTATACAATTAACAAGAACTATATATACATAAAAAACTAATAATAATAACTAAAAAATTAACTAAAATTCTCATTTAGTTCAACTTTATGTACTAAAATAACTAAAACTGAAATAACAATTAATAAGAACTATATATACATAAAAAACTAATAAAAATGACAAAAAAATGAACTAAAATCAAAATAAAAACAGAAAAATAAGAACTAATTCAAAAATATGAATAGAAACTATAATAGTATCTCAATGATACTAAATGAACACTCTTTGTAATGACGTCAGACACACAGACACACGACAGAACCCCCACAATCCTCTCTGAGACCCAGTTTGACGGATTCAAAACTCTCAATCATTAAACTCATCATCATGTCAGGGGTCATTCGTCTCGAACCCCAAACACCAAACACTCACACACCATTACACACGGACTGACACGCACTATTCACACACACACTGCTATGTAGGGCAGGTCAAAGTGTCACGGGTCGAGTTGTGCATCGGGGTGTGAAAATCTTAATTCAATTCCAGAGTAATTCAATTATAGTGTATTTATTCAATAAATCCGGGTTGCATCCGTGTGTGAAGAAGACCCATCAATAAAGCGGCGTCCTCTGGAAACACTAAGAGACTAGTGGTCCAGTTAATGAACTTCAGCGCTGATCTGAATTCAAATAAAGCAATAATCCCCAAGAAGCCGTGGTTTACAGTGAACAGTTTACGTTGCTAGGTACGAGTTATAATATAAACCCCCTTAGCTGTTATAAATTCACTGTAAACCACGGCTTCACGGGGGTTATTGCTTTTATAAAACGATTACTCCATATACGTAGTAAGGTTTCACAAAATAAAACAGAGCAAATAAAGTGTAATGATATTAATAAACACAGTATTCTTCCACCAAACAATGTAGCTCCTCAGAAACAGTTGTGGTTGCTACAAAGTGGTTGCCGAGCAACACACAAACGTAAACAAAGGTGTGTGTTACTTTGTAGAGAACAGCTTCGAACGCGGCTCAGCCAATCAGAGTCAAGCACCGCAACTCTCCGCTTTATAATGTGAATTAAACTAGTTTAAATGAAGCCTTCAGAACAAGTACTGAATTTCGCAGAATTGAACAAGCGTGTGATTGGCTGTTTGGACACATGATGGTCACGTGAGCTACGAGGAAACACACCGGTCTACACAGAACCTGTCGTCTCTCTACTTTACTCGATTCAGTAGTTCAGTACTTCTCATTTAATACATGAAGAATTCAGCGCATGCTCATCATGAGTGCATCACCGATCCCTCTTAGTCTTCGAAAGAATCCTCTAATCATCTGAAGGAAGATGACTTGAACGCAATGAGGATTTTCACCACACAACCACAGTTAAATAAAAGCACTCAGGTCTGTAATTATATGGCGTTCAATAGAAAGTAAAACTTACTCTGTCATCTTTTAAAATGGACACTCTGTTATTACTGAATCTGCGTCAGAACTACCACCAGCGCTGACGAAAACCACCAAACAACCAGTTAACCAACCAACCTCAGCACTACTGAAACCTTTATAACACAGACAGTTATCCTACGACACTTCTGAACTGAAAAACCTGAAATTATATAAGAATCACACATTCACAGACTTGTGTTTTTGAATTGCATCTAACATTTTCATCCATTTGGATGGAAGTAATAGACGTTTAGCATAAACTACGGTGACAGAGAAGTGCAGAACAAATCACAATTCCGAAAACAAAATAACAAATTACAAACGCAAATGCAAGTCTAAAAAACGAAATAACAATTCAGAAAACATTATAACAAGTCAGAAAACACAACGACAAATCAGACAAACCGGAAGAGGTAGGTATAGTTTGAGACAGCGCCATTGGTTTGGGATTACTCACCGCTGATTGGACGAGACATCTGTCAATCACCGTATACAGAGAAGAACCAGCCGAAGAACAGCAGAGTCCTGGTAGAAAGTTCAGAGATGGTATTAAAGTAGCTCAGTTTAAATGTATTGTATGAATTGCTCTTACTCTGGAATAAAGAATACGGGGTGTCTATTTACATTTAGTTAAAAGTGGCTGTGAAACATCAGTTTCAGTGGCGCAGACGGATAAGCGCGTGAAGTTGGTTTCTGGACGCGATCAACCCGGGTTCGATCCTGCCTTTTGCCGAACTTTTTTTTCCTCCCTTTTCAAATCTCGTATTAGCCATGGATTCTATTTTCACTAAGTGAAAATAGCAGTATTTTTAGCAATATGCTATTTAAACTAAGTGC
>NW_015506374.1:128326-132335 GCF_001515645.1 Sinocyclocheilus grahami
CTTATTGGTACAATAAAGCCCTCCCTACACCTACCCTATACTTTATTTTCAACTTTTTGATTATTTTCTTAATTTTTTATTGAAAATAAATGCCTTGACGATGTGATACGAGATCTGAAAAGGAAGGAAAAAAAAGTTCGGCAAAAGGCGGGATCGAACCCGGGTCGATCGCGTCAAAAAGCCAACTTCACGCGCTTATCCTTCTGCACCACTGGAGCTGATGTTTCACAGCCACTTTTAACTAAATGTAAATAAACACCCCGTATTCTTTATTCCAGAGTAAGAGCAATTCATACAATACATTTAAACTGAGCTACTTTAATACCATCTCCGCACTTTCTACCAGGACTCTGCTGTTCTTCGGCTGGTTCTTCTCTGTATACGGTGATTGACAGATGTCTCGTCCAATCAGCGGTGAGTAATCCCAAACCAATGGCGCTGTCTCAAACTATACCTACCTCTTCCGGTTTCTCTGATTTGTCCTTGTGTTTCCTGACTTGTTATAATGTTTTCTGACTTGTTATAATGTTTTCTGAATTGTTATTTTGTTTTTTAGACTTGCATTTGCGTTTGTAATTTGTTATTTTGTTTTCAGAATTGTGATTTGTTTTGCACTTCTCTGCCACCGTAATAAACAGACTAGTAAACTTCATGTTATATAAATATGCAAATCATACATTGAAAACAAATTGGCGTAGAAACAATTTTCACTCCCAAATTGCTTGGAGATTACAAAGAAATGGCAAGTAAGACATTAAAACTCTCATTAATCGGCATTGAAAGTAAATTAAACGAAGTAGAAAGACTGAAATAGTTTTTCACGTAAAATTAACTACAATTAGTTTTTACAATCGTTTTTAACAGTGTACATAACTAAAACAAGATATCTGCAATCAATAAATAAACACGTCGTTAAATAATCTTATTTTCAAAATGCATTAATTCAATCAGCAAAAATCGTGGAAACACATGTATTCTGTTAACATGGTTAAATTATGACTAGTTGTGGAACAAGTAGTTTAGAGATGAGATGATACATTTATAAACCTGGTTATTGTGTATTTAAAACACATTTAGTTTATTATTGACACAGAAATCTGGCCTGTATATGACTGATAAATACGCATCGTTTAGTATTAAGTTTATTAGTTTATGTTAAAACTGTGTAATCCAGTGGATGGGAATTTGATGCAATGGCGCCACCTGCAGGAATCTCGCGAGAACTGCCTTCTGTTATTCCTCGTTTGTGCATTTGTGTGGAAAACGTTACAGATGATGATGATAAAGACATTTATAATGTTACAAAAGATTTCTATATTTTAGATAAATGCTGTTCTTCTGAACTTTCTATTCATCAAAGAAACCTAAAAAACATACTCAGCTGTTTTCAACATAATAATAATAATCAGAAATGTTTCTCGAGCAGCAGATCAGCATATTATACTGATTTCTGAAGATCATGTGACACTGAAGACTGGAGGAATGATGCTGAAAATACAGCTGCACATCACAGAAATACATGAGATTTTAATGTATATTAAAATAGAAAGCAGTTATTTTAAATAGTAAAAATATTTCACAATGCTTTTGCTGTATTTCTGATCAAATAAATGCAGGCTTGGTGAGCAGAAGAGACTTCTTTCACCAACAAAAAAACATTTAAAATCTTACTCTTCAGAAACTGTTGACTGCTAGTGTACATAAGACCCAAGTCATATGTGTTTGTTTGTTTGTTTGTTTATTGCAAGTATAAACACTTAACATTCAGCAATTAATGTAGCATTGGATGACATTATGAATACAGAAATTATATAGGAAGAAAAAAGAATACATGAGATTTTAATGTATATTAAAATAGAAAGCAGTTAAATAGTAAAAATATTTCACAATGCTTTTGCTGTATTTCTGATCAAATAAATGCAGGCTTGGTGAGCAGAAGAGACTTCTTTCACCAACAAAAAAACATTTAAAATCTTACTCTTCAGAAACTGTTGACTGCTAGTGTACATAAGACCCAAGTCATATGTGTTTGTTTGTTTGTTTGTTTATTGCAAGTATAAACACTTAACATTCAGCAATTAATGTAGCATTGGATGACATTATGAATACAGAAATTATATAGGAAGAAAAAATAAACAAGAATTCATAGATAAAACAAAAAATACAGAGGTAGTAAATCAAAAATAATGTAGCATTCAGCAGATCATTACACAGTTTCACAAACTTGACACTTTTTTTGGTATTAATATGTTTTAGTGTTACAATTAAGTAGTTAAAGTCACAAAGAAAATTATGTAATTTTGGAGATGTTGAAGAAAATGTACATTTATGAATATAATATTTTCCCAATAAAATAAACACATTTCCTATATATTCTTTGTTATGTTTACAATGAGGAAAATAACACAATATCTCACACGTAGTAACATCAATGTCTACATTCCTTAAAAATTCCTTAACAAGAGGACATTTGAAAAAAAGATATCAAGTCATATGTGTTGTTTTTTATTTATGCAATAGAAGAACAACAAATACAATTACAAAGACAAGTAAGAGCAAAAGACAATAAGGGTTACAAACAATACTCCAAAGCATGCTACGTTAGCTTATAAGATTTACACCATGAAAGAGTCTTACATGCAACAGAATTATTAGAGTTTCTTAAAGAGTTTACATATACATCAAAATCTTTCCTGAAAATAAAAAAGAAGGGAGTTTTCTTTGAAAATGTACACTTATGAATGTAAAATGTAGCAAGATGTAGCAATAGATCAATGATACATTTACACTGAGAAAGATCTCAATTCAAGGAGTAACCAAAAAAACACTATTTTTGGGGTTATACAAAAGTTTGGATATAAATATTTTTTAATAAAATTGGAAAAGTCAACCCAGAACACTTTAGAATAAGCACAGTGAATACATGAGATTTTAATGTATATTAAAATAGAAAGCAGTTAAATAGTAAAAATATTTCACAATGCTTTTGCTGTATTTCTGATCAAATAAATGCAGGCTTGGTGAGCAGAAGAGACTTCTTTCACCAACAAAAAAACATTTAAAATCTTACTCTTCAGAAACTGTTGACTGCTAGTGTACATAAGACCCAAGTCATATGTGTTTGTTTGTTTGTTTGTTTATTGCAAGTATAAACACTTAACATTCAGCAATTAATGTAGCATTGGATGACATTATGAATACAGAAATTATATAGGAAGAAAAAATAAACAAGAATTCATAGATAAAACAAAAAATACAGAGGTAGTAAATCAAAAATAATGTAGCATTCAGCAGATCATTACACAGTTTCACAAACTTGACACTTTTTTTGGTATTAATATGTTTTAGTGTTACAATTAAGTAGTTAAAGTCACAAAGAAAATTATGTAATTTTGGAGATGTTGAAGAAAATGTACATTTATGAATATAATATTTTCCCAATAAAATAAACACATTTCCTATATATTCTTTGTTATGTTTACAATGAGGAAAATAACACAATATCTCACACGTAGTAACATCAATGTCTACATTCCTTAAAAATTCCTTAACAAGAGGACATTTGAAAAAAAGATATCAAGTCATATGTGTTGTTTTTTATTTATGCAATAGAAGAACAACAAATACAATCACAAAGACAAGTAAGAGCAAAAGACAATAAGGGTTACAAACAATACTCCAAAGCATGCTACGTTAGCTTATAAGATTTACACCATGAAAGAGTCTTACATGCAACAGAATTATTAGAGTTTCTTAAAGAGTTTACATATACATCAAAATCTTTCCTGAAAATAAAAAAGAAGGGAGTTTTCTTTGAAAATGTACACTTATGAATGTAAAATGTAGCAAGATGTAGCAATAGATCAATGATACATTTACACTGAGAAAGATCTCAATTCAAGGAGTAACCAAAAAAACACTATTTTTGGGGTTATACAAAAGTTTGGATATAAATATTTTTTAATAAAATTGGAAAAGTCAACCCAGAACACTTTAGAATAAGCACAGT
>NW_015506374.1:132412-150926 GCF_001515645.1 Sinocyclocheilus grahami
AAAGCATGCTACGTTAGCTTATAAGATTTACACCATGAAAGAGTCTTACATGCAACAGAATTATTAGAGTTTCTTAAAGAGTTTACATATACATCAAAATCTTTCCTGAAAATAAAAAAGAAGGGAGTTTTCTTTGAAAATGTACACTTATGAATGTAAAATGTAGCAAGATGTAGCAAGAGATCAATGATACATTTACACTGAGAAAGATCTCAATTCAAGGAGTAACCAAAAAAACACTATTTTTGGGGTTATACAAAAGTTTGGATATAAATATTTTTTAATAAAATTGGAAAAGTCAACCCAGAACACTTTAGAATAAGCACAGTGCCAAAATAAACGATTGATTGTTTCTTCAGACGGAAGGCAAAAGGAGCAATTGGGGGAAATACTATTGTTACATTTAGCAAGTTTGTCATTTACCGCATAACAATTATGGAATTGAAGAAGCCAAAACTCTTCCTATACCAAGTCATGTGTTTTTTATTTTTATTAATGAAAATAGAACAAATAACAAACAGAGCATAGCATAAGACAGTCAGTGCTATACAAAGTGTGATATTAATTAGTAACGGGCACTGAAAATAATGTCATAATATTTTAAACATGTTAATGACTTTCTGTTTTTTAACAATTTCAGAGAAGATATAAAACAATCAAATTCCACTAAAGATACCTTAAATATTGGGGATGAATTTAAACATTTTTGTTTATGTATATAAAATTTTGCCAGCAATATGAATAAATTAACAATGTATTCAAGACCTTTGTTAACATTGTTTTCATAGTACACAATAATATCCTTTAAAGAAAAACTGTATTTATCCTTTACTAGATCAAAAATAAATTCTGCCCATTCCTTCCAAAAATGTTGGGTAGTTTTACAATCAAACAATAAATGTGATAACACCTCTTTCTCATTTTTACAAAAGGAGCATAAATCATCAATATCAGAGTATCTTGAAATTATTGATTTAAGAGGGTATGCAAAGTTTTAAAATGTATTTCTTTAGTTTTGTTATTGATACAATATTTAAAGGGGGTTAACCAAGCAGTCTTCCTATGCAATAGAAGAACAACAAATACAATCACAAAGACAAGTAAGAGCAAAAGACAATAAGGGTTACAAACAATACTCCAAAGCATGCTACGTTAGCTTATAAGATTTACACCATGAAAGAGTCTTACATGCAACAGAATTATTAGAGTTTCTTAAAGAGTTTACATATACATCAAAATCTTTCCTGAAAATAAAAAAGAAGGGAGTTTTCTTTGAAAATGTACACTTATGAATGTAAAATGTAGCAAGATGTAGCAAGAGATCAATGATACATTTACACTGAGAAAGATCTCAATTCAAGGAGTAACCAAAAAAACACTATTTTTGGGGTTATACAAAAGTTTGGATATAAATATTTTTTAATAAAATTGGAAAAGTCAACCCAGAACACTTTAGAATAAGCACAGTGCCAAAATAAACGATTGATTGTTTCTTCAGACGGAAGGCAAAAGGAGCAATTGGGGGAAATACTATTGTTACATTTAGCAAGTTTGTCATTTACCGCATAACAATTATGGAATTGAAGAAGCCAAAACTCTTCCTATACCAAGTCATGTGTTTTTTATTTTTATTAATGAAAATAGAACAAATAACAAACAGAGCATAGCATAAGACAGTCAGTGCTATACAAAGTGTGATATTAATTAGTAACGGGCACTGAAAATAATGTCATAATATTTTAAACATGTTAATGACTTTCTGTTTTTTAACAATTTCAGAGAAGATATAAAACAATCAAATTCCACTAAAAATACCTTAAATATTGGGGATGAATTTAAGCATTTTTGTTTATGTATATAAAATTTTGCCAGTGATATGAATAAATTAACAATGTATTCAAGACCTTTGTTAACATTGTTTTCATAGTACACAATAATATCCTTTAAAGAAAAACTGTATTTATCCTTTACTAGATCAAAAATAAATTCTGCCCATTCCTTCCAAAAATGTTGGGTAGTTTTACAATCAAACAATAAATGTGATAACACCTCTTTCTCATTTTTTACCAAAGGAGCATAAATCATCAATATCAGAGTATCTTGAAATTATTGATTTAAGAGGGTATGCAAAGTTTTAAAATGTATTTCTTTAGTTTTGTTATTGATACAATATTTAAAGGGGGTTAACCAAGCAGTCTTCCGATTAATATGATCAATAATAGAGTTCCAAAAGAATTTTCCTCTAGGTGTTATTTTACTTTGTTTTTGGAAAACAGTGCAAATATGTTTGTTATTGCATTTTTTTATCAATCAGTTCAAGACCGTTTAAAATGAGTTGTGGTTTTGTCGTTATTGTAGAGTTAAAGTACCAAGTCATACGTGTTGTCAAACAAAAGGTGTGGTCTGTGACGTAACGTAGGGGCGTGCGTGCGTGCGTGCGTGCGTGTGCTCTGCTCCAGCTCGCAGCATCTGCGGCGGATCCGGTTACCTCTCCGATCAGCTGGTGATCATCTGGATTGATTCCGTGTGTCCGATCATCCGAACCGAGTCATCATCATCGCTGACTGAAGGCCGATTAAAGCGCGTTGATGACGGGAAGCTGAAGCTGCGTAATCATGGATGTGTTCGGCTTTCTCAACCTAAACGAGCTCGCTCTGGGGCTGTCACACCTCTCCATGTTCCCCTGCTTCGACACGGCGCATTATATCATATCTGTGATGAGTCTGAGAGAGCAGCCGGGTAAGAGAATCCAGTCTTTGATCGTTTCCCAATCATTGTTTTATTCGTGCTTTGACAGGTTGCCAACACTTTTGACGTGAACATCTTTAGTGCAAGTCAGACACATAGATGCAAGGAGCATAAATCATCAATATCAGAGTATCTTGAAATTATTGATTTAAGAGGGTATGCAAAGTTTTAAAATGTATTTCTTTAGTTTTGTTATTGATACAATATTTAAAGGGGGTTAACCAAGCAGTCTTCCGATTAATATGATCAATAATAGAGTTCCAAAAGAATTTTCCTCTAGGTGTTATTTTACTTTGTTTTTGGAAAACAGTGCAAATATGTTTGTTATTGCATTTTTTTATCAATCAGTTCAAGACCGTTTAAAATGAGTTGTGGTTTTGTCATTATTGTAGAGTTAAAGTACCAAGTCATATGTGTTGTCAAACAAAAGGTGTGGTCTGTGACGTAACGTAGGGGCGTGCGTGCGTGCGTGCGTGCGTGCGTGTGCTCTGCTCCAGCTCGCAGCATCTGCGGCGGATCCGGTTACCTCTCCGATCAGCTGGTGATCATCTGGATTGATTCCGTGTGTCCGATCATCCGAACCGAGTCATCATCATCGCTGACTGAAGGCCGATTAAAGCGCGTTGATGACGGGAAGCTGAAGCTGCGTAATCATGGATGTGTTCGGCTTTCTCAACCTAAACGAGCTCGCTCTGGGGCTGTCACACCTCTCCATGTTCCCCTGCTTCGACACGGCGCATTATATCATATCTGTGATGAGTCTGAGAGAGCAGCCGGGTAAGAGAATCCAGTCTTTGATCGTTTCCCAATCATTGTTTTATTCGTGCTTTGACAGGTTGCCAACACTTTTGACGTGAACATCTTTAGTGCAAGTCAGACACATAGATGCAGTCATTTTCTGCATCAGTCATCAAAGTTAATGCATTCAAAATGTTTTATGAATATTCGTCATTCGTCATGCATTTGAGTTTTGGCAGGCGTGTGAACAGTGCAGCGCGCGTGCAGGACAGTGGCTTTATAATAGTTAGATTGCAGTAGGTGCAACATGAGGGTCCTGTCCTCATTAGAACGCATTCATGTTTATGATTTGCTGCAGGACAGTGTGCGTGTTTACATGAGTGTGAAAGCAGAAGTTACTTGAGCAAAGGCCAAAGAGAGGAGAAATGCATTGAATCATTAACTCTCTGTCAATACTCTCTCTCTGTTTTTCTCATAGAAGCATGCAGATGTGTGGTTAAACGTGCATGCAGGGTGGAGGCACAAATCCTGTTTGCCAGGTCGTTTTGCATTAACCAAACAAGCATTGACACACATGCATTTGCATTTACAGTGCTGAGATCAGCCGTACAGACGTGCCCTTTGCTCTTGTACCGTGACCTATCAGAGCAGTAGTGCATGCATGCTCTCTATTGTATTAGCTTCAGTATATCGCAGGCTATTTCAGAGCCTCTTGTCAATGTTTAGAAGTCCTCTAGCATATGGATGTAAGACACTACAGGCAAAAACATTTTGTGCATTGATCAATTTTGAGATTTTTGGCTGTTTGGCTCTTCGTAAGGGTTTTTTTTTTCTTCTTTTCTCAGAATTGAGGAAAGAAAACATCCAAAAGACACATTTAAGTGTTGCACTTTTTCCTATTTGCGTCTGTAAATTTAAATTACAATACATATCTTTAAAAGTTTTTTTCCACTTCAGCAGCACTTAGATGCACCAAAACGTAGTTTTATTGCTGTCTATATTCTGCAAGATTTTACCGAGGGATTTGTTTGTACATCATTTGCGTGTTTTGTTTTTTCTCTACAACACTTTATTCCTAAAACATGGTGGAAATGTGTTTTTTGATAGTATTTTCTGATTTATGGAGTGATAAATAGAGAAATCCAATCCTTTCTGAACCTGGCTTTATTATAGTTTTCAGATTTCTGTTCTGGAACTTTATGCAAATTAGTGCATATTTAATTAGATATGTATGCATAACATAATGGAAAACTTGCAATAAAAAAAAAGTTTGCAACTCTGTTTGAAGTATGGTTATATCTATTAGTTTGTTTTACCCTGTTCATCTCTTGCCTTAAAGATAACAGTCATGAACTAAAGCCGCAAAACTTTTTATTTCAGTATTTTTAAACTCATCCAGATGGACCCCTCGCATCTTTTGTTGTGTGTAAACCTGCATGAGTAACCAAATGTGTTCATTGCATTTCATGAAAGGATTGATGTAACGGCAGACCAGTTCTCTGGCGCACTTCATTGTGTTCCGGTTTCCTAAGCAACTTTTATTCCACGATGAATGTGTTTAGCTTCCTAATAAAGCCTTCCTTCCTGTTTCCTGTTCTCCGCTCGGGGAGTTTTTCCCCGGAGCGCCGCGTGTCACTTCCTGTCTTCAGACTCATGCATGTTTAACGGGAACAGTGGTCTTCAGCTCACAGAACGCTCTTCTTCTCTCGTGCAGAAGCAAGAACGACTCTTCTGTTTTCTTTATACTCTTACAACAATGTTCTGTGGCAGTACTACGGTGCAGAAATGACCAAAAACATTTGAATATACTCTTTAAGAGTCACTTCAGTGATATTTATCTCTAGTTCAGTGAGTGTTTAGAGCAGTTTCGAAGGTCTTGAGTAAGAATATGCATTATTTTATCAATTATATATAGTAACTAATAATGCGATTTTTTTGTGATTTTGCCACTATTTTCATCCATGTCCATGCAAGTTTTGGGATGCCGTCTGTAGTAACACTCTGCTTGTGATGATGTTGCAGGCGTCTCTCTCTCTGTCTCTGTCTGCAGGTAGACAGGTACGTTTCTACAGCATGACTTTATCACACACACACACACACACACACACATCTCATCTCGTGTTGTTCTGCCTCACTGTGGTTTATCTGTAGATAAACGTCCATCGGTCGCAGGAGCCTTGCAACACACTGAGAGCATGACGAGTGTCTGCAAGCCTGTGTGTATGTGTGTGTGTGTGTGAGTGAGTGACTGTGTGTTTGTGTGTGTGTGTGTGTGTGTGTGAGAGAGTGTGTGTGTGTGTGAGAGAGTGACTGTGTGTGTGTGTGTGTGTGAGTGAGTGACTGTGTGTGTGTGTGAGAGTGACTGTGTGTGTGTGAGAGGTGTGAGTGTCTGTGTGAGTGAGTGTCTGTGTGTGTGTGTGTGTGTGTGTGTGTGTGTGTGTGTTTTGTTGCATTAACTCATATCTGTGATGGCTCCGCTCTGCTTCAGTCTGGTTTCTCGATGTTCGTTCGGTGCTTTAGTGGCTGCATGCGGTTGCATCATGTGATCAGAGTGAATCCGACTGTCCCATGAACTCCGTGTTGATCGAGTGTGTCGTCATCCAGGATGCGGTTGCATCACATGACCTGATTAAATCCGTGAAGGGCCTCACATTTATCTGTGTTTGAGTGTTCAGCAGACGTCGCAGGTGTCAGAGATCAGAGTTACTGCAGATATCAGGCTTCTAGATATCAAGCAGTCGACTTCAAAACAGTCTTGAGCTTTTGTTAGTTTCATGATTATATTATATGACAAACTATTTCATCGTCCCGCTCTGATCTGCTAAATTGGACGAGATATCAGGGTTCTTAACAATAGCGTGTATTTACCCCCGGAACGCAATTGGGCTAGTTTTTAAATAACATAAAATACTGGACATTTAATATGTTACAAATATTTGCATATTCATGAATGTTAGAAATTAAATATTTATATCCGAGTAAAAAGCAGTGTCACAGTAAGTGGAACACTGTTGTGCGATTAATTGAAATAAAACTTGAATCAGAAAATCCCTTTCTGTCAAAAATAAAAGTTTGATGGTTTAGTATTTAAAAAAGAAGAAATTAAGACAGCTATAAATATTAATATTGTAATTTTACAGTTGTAATGTAGAATTAAATAGTTATTATTATTATTATTGTATTTTTTAAATACTTGGGTTTTTTATTTTACAGAAAAATATTACAATGGTAATAATTTTTTTTTAGTTTTTATTTTTATATATGTTTTATTTTTATTAAGTAATTATTATTATTATTGTTATTATTTTATTGATATGAACCCTAATCACAAAATTTTGGCCCTCCAAAAACAAGGATTTATTTATTAGATTTTTTTAATCACAATCGCAATTTAAAAACCACTATTGGATTTTTCCTCCCCAAATCAGCGCGCTCTAGATCATCCACCCACTCACACACACACACACACACACACACACTCACTCACACACACACACACTCACTCACACACACACACACACACTTATACACGCACACACACACACACTTATACACGCGCACTTACACGCACACACACACTTATACACGCGCACACACTAACACGCACACAATAAATCCTTGTTTTTGGAGGGCCAAAATTTTGTGATTAGGGTTCATATCAATAAAATAATAACAATAATAATAATAATTACTTAATAAAAATAAAACATATATAAAAATAAAAACTAAAAAAAAATTATTACCATTGTAATATTTTTCTGTAAAATAAAAAACCCAAGTATTTAAAAAATACAATAATAATAATAATATGTTTTGCAGGAGCGCTGGAGGTTTCTCAGCGCAGTCCGTTCGCCTGTTGGTTCAGTTCGATGCTGTATTGTTTCGGTGGAGCTGTTCTCTCAGCGCTGATGATGGCAGACGCCCCGATCGCTCCACTGTCCAACACCACCAACCTGCTGCTCGCCTCGCTCATGTGGTGAGACACACACACACTCACACACACACTCACATACACACTCACACACACACACACACACAAAACTACAAGAAATTCAGAAATCAACATATATAAAAATAAAAAACACACACACACTCACACACACACTCACTCACTCACTCACACACACGCACTTACACGCACACACACACTTATACACGCGCACACACTAATACGCACACACACGCGCACTCACACGCACACACACACACTTATACACGCGCACACACTAACACGCACACACACACACTTATACACGCGCACTCACACGCACACACACACTTATAAACGCGCACACACTAAGACGCACACACACACTTATACACGTGCACTCACACGCACACACACACACTTATACACTCACACGCACACACACACACACTTATACACGCACACTCACGCGCTCACACGCACACACACACACTTATACACGCACACACACACACACACACACACACACATACACACACACACACACACACACACTCCCACGCACACACACGCACACACACTCACACACACACACACTTATACACGCACACACACACACACACACACACTTATACACGCGCACGCACACACGCACGCACACGCACACACACATTTATACACGCGCACACACGTATACACACACACACTCACACGCACACACACACACACTTATACACGCACACACTTATATACGCACACACTTATATACGCACACACACACACACATTTATATACACACACACGCACACACACACACTCACACACACACTCAAACTCACAGACAGTTATAAAACTAACCACTACAAACATGATAACTGCAAACAATTATTATTATTTAATGTCAGCTACTCATATAACTACATATAAACACTTATTTAGTACAGCAAAATGAATGTACTTAAAAAGTGAAAAAATAAATAAACGTAAAACTGAACCGAACACCTGTGTTTCTCTGAGATGCACGATGCTTCTGCTGTGGATTTATTTATTCGTTGATGATAAAGAGCAAAAACAGACACATATAAAATGCAAGTCACTTAATATTAACTTGTTTCTGAACAGTATGCAGTCAATATCACAACATGTTACGGCTGGCTCGTAAGCCGCAAACCACAAAACCTCAAACAATAAACCAACTTATTAACAAAATAAGGAATTATTAAACAGTCAAAATAAATAGACATCTAGGAGAGAAAAAAAACCACCCGTGGGTATGAATGTATAAAAACAAGGGAAAGAAACGCCCGAGAGAGAGCGACTCAAAGACATAGCAGTCTTTTATCCGCTCCCACGCTCTCAGAGGATTGAATTATTATTCAATTCACTTCATGAATAGTCAAATGTCTTCTTTCTTTTGATTTCAGGTTGAAATATGCAAGTTCGTCACATTATCTTCCATGAATCTTGCAATAAGCAAAACATTCCAACTTAACAGAAATGAGAATATAGAGGGAAAATGTTTTATTGTCATTGAAATAATACAATGAGTTATTTTTATTTGTATTGAGCTGTTTTTAATGCGGTTGTTTGCCTCTGCGGGCTGAGAATCTGTCGGCCGGGTGTGAGTGTGACTGAAATCTCTCACGCTCGTGTTGAATGTTGCTCGCTGTCAGGATACGAGAGCTCAACTAGTCCTCTGAACTAAACTAAACCACACTGACAGATCTCAGAATCACCCTTGAACACAGACTGAGGACTTGCTGTGTGTTTATGATGTGACAGCGCCATCTAAAGGCCAGAACTTATTATGCACATGCATGAAATGTCACAAAGTAACAGACTGCTGGCTTCAACAATCATAAAATCAGATGATGAGATTCATACCATAGTATTGAATGCTTTAGTCGTATACATGGTGCTTTTTTTAATGGAAATATGTTGAGTGAGTGGAGTGGCGTTCGTTATAATAGGCAATATTTAACATGCTGTTTTCTGCAGGTGAAACAAAGAAACCCACCGCCACTGAAAACTTGAAAAGACTGAAAAGCTTTTCTGTGAATTTTAAATACAGGACTGGAAAGTCATGAATAAATCACAGTTCACTCAGGGCAATCAAATGTTCATTAAAACTGGATATAATAGAAGATTTTCATTTATTATAAAGAAATTCAGCAGCACTGTGAAGGAAAAGGTCTTTCGGTGAAATGCATTTGAAAGTTGTTGTTTTGTTGGTTTTTCAGCGTGTCTCTGACATTTCAGAAAGAAATCATCATTCACACGATGAGCGCTTACCATAATTAATAGCCAACAGCACAAATTATGCTAATGGTGATTTAAACTAGCACTTTCTGCTGCTTTGAGGGACAGAGATGGGCAATTAAGCAGTGGACCGACACATGAGTGTGAGTGTGTATGATTGTGTGTGTATGTGTGTGTGTGTGTGTGTTTGTGTGCATGCGTGTGTGTGTGTATGTGTGCTTGAGTGTGCGTGCGTGAGTGTCAGAGTGTGTGTGTGTGTGTGTATGATTGTGTGTGTATGTGCGTGTGCGTGTGTGTGTTTGTGTGCGTGCGTGTGTGTGTTTGTGTGCGTGCGTGTGTTTGTGTGCGTGCGTGTGTGTATGTGTGCTTGAGTGGGCGTGCGTGAGTGTCAGAGTGTGTGTGCGTGTGTGCGTGTGTGCATGAGTGTGTGTGTGTGTGTGTGTGTGTGTGTGTGTGAGTGCATGCGTGCGTGCGTGAGTGTGTGTGTGTGTGTGTGTGTGTGTGTGTGTATGTGTGTGTACAGAGTACCCTGTTTGTGTGTGTATTTGTGTGCGTGTCTCATTGATCCTATAATAACACTGATTGTGACATTATTTACATGACAAACACATTTAGCCCATATTCCTCATTTGCAGTGATGTATGAACTGGAAGTTTTTTGTGTGATTATTCTAAACTCATATGTATTGTGTGTGTGTGTGTGTGTTTCTGCAGGTATCTGGTGTTTTATTGTCCTCTGGATGCCGTGTACTCGCTGGCGTCCGTGTTGCCCGTGCGTCTGGTCTTGACGGCGATGAAGGAAGTGACCCGTACCTGGAAGGTTCTGGGCGGAGTCACACAAGCAGGAAGGAAGTACAAAGACGGTCTGTTTGTGATGATCGCGGTGGGCTGGGCTAAAGGTACACTGACGCTAATTACACTCATCCATCCACGTTGGCTGTTTCCATTCAGATATCGAGCGGGATGTGACAGTATTCTTGGCTTGACATTTTAATGTTTAAAAGCTCAAGGTTATTTTTCAGAATTTAATCACACTCATTATTAAAACCCATGATGCATTTCACCCCGCTGTCCTTCAATTACACAGAGAAAAGGTTTGAAATATCAAGAGGTCGAGGTGACTGTAATTACGAGCGGAGCCAAAGCACATCAGCGAGCGACTCGTGCATCATGCAGAAAGAGTTATTATCGCTAGCGGATGCTGTCTCTGATCTCCAGACGTGGTTGTGTGTCTGCAGGAGCCGGTGGAGGACTCTTGAGCAACTTTGAGCAGCTGGTTCGAGGCGTCTGGAAACCAGAAACCAACGAACTCCTGAAGATGTCATAGTAAGAGTCTTAAATCATGTGCATCCTTCCTCAACAAGCTCCTGAAGGTCCGGAATTATGACACGAGATGATTTCTAAAGTCATGAAACACATCCAGATCATATTTCACCTCATAAAGAAAGAACAAAGATTCAAATTAAGCTCTGCATAAACCAAGTGAAGCCTGTTTGTAGGACCGTTAATATTTATAGCATTGTGACCAGGGTTATTATCATTAACTGAAAAACTAGAACTGTGAAGAAATGTTGTTACTTGTTACATTACCTGAAATAAGATAAACACTAACTGAAATAAACGTGTAAAATTAAGAAATTTAAACATATTTTATTTCAGTTAGTTTGCAAGGAAACATTTCTAGTTTTCGTTTAGTTTAACTAAAACTGAAATGAAAATTAATGAAAACTACGCGGACATATATAAAAAAACAGGAGCTAATAAAAATGACAAAAGCGCAACAAAATTACTGAAACTTTAACTAAACTTTTGTCTCCGCAACATTTCTTATTTCTAGTTTCAGTTGACTAAAATAACTGAAATAAAAAAATAGAAATGATTTTTTATTTTTTTTAAAAATAAAACAAATGCAAAGGGAAGCCTGAAGTTGAATTTCTGCCTTGATTTATTTTTATTATATCATTCTTTTTTTATTTAATTTTTTCTAGTGCCGTCAAACGATTAATCGCGATTAATATATGTGTGTGTACTGTGTATATTTATGATGTATATACTGTATAAATACACACACATGCATATATATTTTTAATACATTTTTTTTGTTTTTATAAAAATATTATTATTTATATATAAAATAAATTATATATGAATATCTCTCTCTCTCTATATATATATATACATGTAACTATATACATGCATGTGTGTGTATTTATATATAGATCACATACAGTATATTATGTAAACAAACTTTTGTTTTGGATGTGATTAATCACGATTAATCGTTTAACAGCACTATTGTTTACCTTTTTTTCAGTTTTAGTTTCACGTAATTAAACTCGCAAAATTGACAACATTTTAAAGTTGTAGAAATGTTGTCGTGCTTTTTAATCTAGAATGAAAATGAATCCCTCAGACAGCAGCGCTCGTTCGCTTATGAATGTCTGAGCAACTCTGCAGGATCTACTTTCGCTTTTCTTCAGCAGATATTTTGAGTGATTTCAGAATCTAAATGCCTTTTAGTTATTCACTGTGTAAATGAACTCATAAATCAGATGGAAGCATCGTGCACGAGAGGGTTTTTGGTGTTTGTCTGCAGAAGCGGAGTCTCTTTCTCTCAGAATAATAGTGTTTGCTCCCAGAATGCCGCAGGTAGAATAATTGGCTTCTGTATTGATTTCCTCTCGTCTTGGAGACACTTGTTGTCATGGTTATTGTTTGAGTGGCATTTGAGAGGGTTCTCGTGGAGGAACGCAGGAGTCAGTCGCCATGGAGACGAGCCTCTGATTGACAGCCGTATCTCATGTACAGTAGAACAGAGCCATTTCACTGTATTTATGCGCAGAACTGTTCATCTGACGGGAAAATAAAACACTAATCGTTTGTGCAGATCGATGAAAAGTGCTATAAAAGTTCATTTGACTTAATCTTATTTTGATCAGAAAATCAACTTGCAGAATCAGTTAAGGTACGAATTTTGTATTCATTAAAATTATGCATTAAATATATGATTAATAAAGTAACAGTGCTGTTCTCACATGAGCTTGTTGCTTATGGCTTTTATAAAATGCTGACAACCATAATATGATTGATTAATTAATTGATTTATGTTCAATAAACACTGAAACACTGAAAGTGTCATTTTTTATTTTATTTAAAAATATATATATTTTTTTATTATTGTAAAAAAATACTAAATATATTTTGTTTATTACTGTTTATTATTTTATGCTATTTTGGTTGTTTAAATCTTTATTATTTTTTAATTTAATTACTGTTGAAAAAAGTGACTGATAAAATCAAGTATGAATGATAAAGCAATTATTGTGAGAATTTAAACGGATGCAAACAAATGTGTTGTAATGATGAAAAGACTTCTGCAGTGAATAGCAATTTATTATTAATAATAATCATAATACACATTTTTTTCACTAATATGAGTAATATTAGACGGTTGGTTTGTTGAGTGATGTTAAACTTAAAGGAACGAGGCGTTTTAGGGGGGCGTGGCTGACTCTGAACTTTTATAAAGAATATCTCTTTGGATTTGAGACTTTAGTCTTTGCAACTTTACAGATCTTCTTTATGCACCAAGAGCTTGTAACACTCCAAAGAGAAAGGAACAATTGAAATCGCATCATATGACCCCTTTAATATACTATCATAGTTTTTATTATATTGAGTTAGTTTTTTTTTATATTTTCCATTTTCATTTTAATTTGTTATTTTTAGTATTTTTTCTTTCTTGTTTGTGTCATTTAAAATACAAAATTAAAATATAAATGTTAAATATATGTTGTTGTTCTTTTTAGTTGGAGTTATTTTAACTTGGAGTAAGTTAAACTAAATTAAAATTAGAAATGTTGAATTGGCAACTAAAATAAGATCAGTTAAATTTTTTTAATGTACTTTATTAATTTTAATAAATGGCAAAACAGGCCTAATAAATATTATATTTTGAATTAGTTTTTATATTTTCCTTTTTCATTTTAATCTTAATTTTAGTTGTTTTTGTCATTTTATTATTTTAATTATTTTAGTAATTCAACTTAAACTAAACAAAAATTTGAAATATTGCCTTGGTGACTAACTGAAATCATTTGTAAACATTTTATTTAATTTAACGTTTATTTTAAGTAACGAAAATATTTAGGGTTTTAGTTTTAATTAATGATAATAACCTTGTTTTAGAGTAGTTTGTTTTTCCTCACTGAAAGTAAAATGATATATTAAGCGTAAACGACAACAACTAAAAAAAAAAAAACCTCTACACCAGTATTTTTTTTTTAATGTTCAAATGGCAGAGCAGCTCTAACAAACGTGTGTGTTTGTGTGTCTGTGTGCGTGTGCATCTGTGTGCGTGTGTGTGTCTGTGTGTGCATCTGTGCCTGTGTGTGTGCATGTGTGTCTGTGTGCATGTGCGTCTGTGTCTGTGCCTGTCTGTGTGCGTGTGTGTCTGTGTCTGTGCCTGTCTGTGTGCATGTGCGTCTGTGTCTGTGCCTGTGCGCCTGTCTGTGTGCGTGTGCGTCTGTGCCTGTGCCTGTCTGTGTGCGTGTGTGTCTGTGTCTGTGCCTGTGTGTGCATGTGTGTCTGTGTGTGTGTGCATCTGTGTCTGTGTGTGTGTGCATCTGTCATCTGTGCCTGTGTGTGTGCATGTGTGTGTCTGTGTGCATGTGCGTCTGTGTCTGTGCCTGTGCGCCTGTCTGTGTGCGTGTGCGTCTGTGCCTGTGCCTGTCTGTGTGTGTGTGCATCTGTGTCTGTGTGTGTGTGCATCTGTGTCTGTGCCTGTGTGCCTGTGTGTGTGTGTGTCTGTGCCTGTGTGCCTGTGTGTGTGTGTGTCTGTGCCTGTGTGCCTGTGTGTGTGTGTGTCTGTGCCTGTGTGCCTGTGTGTGTGTGTGTCTGTGCCTGTGTGCCTGTGTGTGTGTGTGTCTGTGCCTGTGTGCCTGTGTGTGTGTGTGTCTGTGCCTGTGTGCCTGTGTGTGTGTGTGTCTGTGCCTGTGTGCCTGTGTGTGTGTGTGTCTGTGCCTGTGTGCCTGTGTGTGTGTGTGTCTGTGCCTGTGTGCCTGTGTGTGTGTGTGTCTGTGCCTGTGTGCCTTTGTGTGTGTGTGTCTGTCTGTGTGCGTGTCTGTGTGCGTGTGCATGTGCGTCTGTGTCTGTGTCTGTGTGCAGCCCGACCAAGGTGACGCTGCTGGGATCCGTTGTGTTCTCTCTCCATCAGTGCCGCCTTCTCCCAATTCAGACGCATCAGCTGATCTTCATCTACACGCTCTTCATCGTCACCAACAAGGTCTGTGTGTTTGTCTTTCTGCAGCATTCAGACTGAAACCAAACACTCCTTCTCTGGGTTTATATGGAGATACATGAATATCTAGATCTATATTTGTCAAAATAGTACAAATAATAATGCATTTATTTATTTAGCATTTTTATAGTTGTTTTGCTTTAATTCTTAAAGTAAAAACAAAATACATTTAAACAGACATAAAGAGCAGTAATAAAATACAAAATAAAACATGCAAAATAGTCCATAAAACCTAAAATATAAATAAAATGGATTAATATTATATTAATAAATATTAGAAAATTATATCATATATTTTTATTGTATATTGTATTTATATACACACACTGTAATATATCTACTGTATATATACACTACCGTTCAGAAGTTTGGGATCAGTGAGACTTGTAATGTTGTGAGTGAGAGAGTGTGTGTGAGTGAGTGAGAGAGTGTGTGTGTGTGAGTGAGTGAGTGAGTGAGAGTGTGTGTGTGTGAGTGAGTGAGTGAGAGAGTGTGTGTGTGTGAGTGAGTGAGTGAGTGCAGTGATATTGAATGCCATTTACAGCTCACGCTCTGTGTTCATTTAATGATAAATGAATATTAGCTGGGATTTCACAATTAAAAACAAGGCAAAGAGAGCATTTGATTGATCGGCGGGTCGTGGTTTAATTGGACAGACGTCTGTTCGCGTTCGTTTGTCTGAATTTAACGAACAACCTGCTAAAGCTCATCAAAGTGAGTCTCTTTCGCCCTTCAGTATGAGCCGCGCCGCTTTACACTCTTTCACGGTTCTCTTGCTTTTTGCATCATTTTCATGTAATTGCATCATTCTGCTTTAAAAAGAGTGAAGTTCTTGAGCGAGACTGACGGTAAATCTTGAGTTCTTCAGTCAGATCTCTCCGTTCTCTCACGCTCTCAGCCTTTGACCTTGCCGGCGTCACGCGTCGTCTCAAGACAAGCGTTCCTCTTCGTTAGCTTTCGGTTTCACTTATTAGTACTGCTGAGGATTTGAGCTTGGTGTTCATCTTTGGCTCTTAAGTCTTAATTTACCCTTCCACAAATTAAAAGATCTCAACTATTACATTCATAAAGTCATCGCATTAAATGTTGCATGCACTGCAAAAACAAAGAATAGCTTCCTCAGTATTTATATCTTGTTTTTTAGTACAAACATCTTTAAAACTAGATATATTTACTTGAGAATGAAAATGAAGATATGAAGTCTTGTTTCCTGAGAAACTGAACAAAATGAAGTCAGTTTATGCTTAAAACAAGAACAAGTCAGTGGGGAATGAAAACTTGTTTCTCTTTGAATTAAGTTGATTTTTCTGAGCCCATTGGCATATTTTTGTCCTTTTTAAAATTATAAATCCATTTATCACAGACTTCTTATGTAATTATTGCATCTTGATTTAAGAAGTTTTAGACATTTGCACTGAAAAACAAGACGAAAAACATCATTTTTGTGCACTCTGTTCAGAATATGCAGTAAAAGTTATTTCCATATTCTACTTAAGCTTTTTTGTGCATAAAATTAATTAATAAGTAATGGAGTGCTGGTGGAAGTTATATTTTCAATTTTGCTTTCTAGACATTTGTGTTTCAATGTATTGTGTTCCCTTGAATTTAGTCCTCAGATTTATTCATTCCTTTAATTGGTTTAAAAAGAGAAGTCTCACGTTTGTTTCAGACGCGGATGATGTTGTTGGGCTCGTCATCGTATCCGTTTTCAGCGGTGGAGACTCTGCTCTACAAGACTCTGTTTGTTCGGCCTTTGACCTTTTCACCTCTGACCGACCCGAGCCAGAGCTGCCGCGCTGCCCCGAACCACAACAAACCCAACGCACAAGACCAGAAACCCAGCGACACCAATGAACCGGACCAAACCAGCCCCAAAGATGCAGAAACCACCAAAAAGACCGACTGAGTCCTGATGGAGAACTGTAGCGTTTCCGGCTGATGATGTTTTTAAATCTGAATATCTTGATATCTATATATTTGCTATTCTGAGCTGATTCACAGAAGATTCTGTTCTTTTCTATCCTGTGATGGTGAGGATAATATATTTTAATATTATTTATAATGCATTTGTGAATGCAATCACTGAAAGTAGAATCCCGAAACCTGTTTTACTGTAAGATGTTTTGATGCTGAAATGATTTAATATAATTCACTCGCTCTGACTCGTCTGTCTTCAGTTTGTTATCCGTGCAAAAAACAGATGTGGATGAGTTTGTTTCTTCATCAGATTCTGAGAAATGTAGCATTGCATCAGTGTCTCAGCAAGTGAATGGGTGCCGTCAGAATGAGAGTCCAAACAGCTGATAAAAACATCACAATAATCCAGTTCCTTTAAGCTCCGTGTACACTGTGACCGACTATCAAAATATAACTTTGTCTGGTTCCTCTACACAATATTCTGTATTTTCTGGAAAACCAAACAGAACTGGAAAAATAATGGCTGTTTTCAATTCTTTAATCAGACAAACAGATATAGTCCCGCCCTAAACTCATACCATTGGTTGAGCCAATATCAATCAAACTCATTATAATTCAGCTTGGTCGCAAACTCGGTTTTCCGCAGAATTTGTCTACTTTTTAACCAGTGTTGCCAAGTCCTCTTTTTTAACACAGGGTTGTTTTTCATGTCCGCGGGTTTAAGTGACCCCCATAACATGATATTTAGCCCCTAGGATGCAAATTTTACCAGGGGAACCCCGCTAAAAATGTGTATTAAAAAAAAAAAAAAAGTCAGAATTGCGAGAAAAAAAGTCAGAACTCCTAAAAAAAAAAAAAAAAAAAAACAAAATTGGGGGAATTCTGGATTTTTCATCTTGCAATTCTGGGTTTATATTTTGCAAATCTGATTAGATTAGGCCCAATAGTACAGGCCTCCAGAGTTGATTGCATTAAGAATTGCAAAAAAAAATTGCATGCATTTCCAGAACATAAATTCTCTATAATTTTGTTGTCATATTAGAGTTTAGTAAGGTTTTTCCAGAGAGGATTTTGGATTTCTCTTTATCATTCCATAAATCAGAAAGAAGAAAAGAAACAACACCGTGTTTTTAGGAATAAAAATATCATAATCAGTGTGATTGATATATGAACAAACACTTTGGTAAAACCTTCAGAATATAGATAGGAATAAAACCTTTAAAGATATGGATTGGAATTTAAATATGCAATCTAAATCAATGAAATAAACACTTAAATGTGTATTTTGAATTTTTTTTCCTACTAGTCTGAAACGAAATCTCAAAACTGACCAGTGCATTAAAACATGTTCTTAAAAATGAGTCTGCAGTATATTGTGCAGTTGTGTTAGTGACGTCAAACACACTCGTTCTCTTTGTGATGCCATCGCATTGGCTGTGTGTTTCAGTGAAGTGTGTGTGTGTGTGTGTGTGTGTGTGTTCTGAAAGTCAAGCTGCAGCATCATGTGACGTCCACTAGGGGTCCCGCTGTGTGAGGGGCCACCTCGCTCTCAGAGGAGCGGCAGTGGATTGGTGACACCGAGTGGTACGTCCCAAACAAAGGGAGCTCACACACACACACACACAC
>NW_015506374.1:152261-155601 GCF_001515645.1 Sinocyclocheilus grahami
CACACACACACTCTCTCTCACACACACACACCACACACCCTCAGCTGTTCCAAACGGCCACACGGACCCTCCTTCTTTGTGTTCCTCTGCGCTGGAGACAAAGACGACACAGAAGCCACGAGAAGCAGAACAAATCAGAGCAGCTCCATCTGTACAGCAGCGACTGAATGGTTGAATCTTTTACCCGAACATTACAATCCTGACGTAATTTACTCGCCCTCATGTCCTTCAAACCCTTATGACTTTCTTTCTTCTGTGGAACATCTCTCTCTCTCACACTCACACACACTCTCTCTCTCTCTCTCACACACACACACCACACACCCTCAGCTGTTCCAAACGGCCACCCGGACCCTCCTTCTTTGTGTTCCTCTGCGCTGGAGACAAAGACGACACAGAAGCCACGAGAAGCAGAACAAATCAGAGCAGCTCCATCTGTACAGCAGCGACTGAATGGTTGAATCTTTTACCCGAACATTACAATCCTGACGTAATTTACTCGCCCTCATGTCCTTCAAACCCTTATGACTTTCTTTCTTCTGTGGAACACCAAAAAGATGTTTTGAAGAGCGTTCTTTCGGTTCCACACAGTGGAAGATCTTACTAACATCCGCCAAGCACCGTAAAATATCTTATAGCACACAAGTTGTGTCAAATATGTTAAAACCTGAGTTGTGCCAAATCAAGTTTTAACATATACTCTTGTAAATAAAGCTTCCAAAAGCCATCAAAGAACCATTTTTTGGTTTTGTGATGAACCTTTCAGTAGACAGTTCTTCAAAGATTCATCTTATTTCTTTTTAGAGAACCCTTTTCCATTATAATGAACCTTTTGTGCATTGAAACGGTTCCATGGATGTTCATTTCCAAGAAAGAACCTTTATTTTTAAGAATATGTAGCGCTATATTTGGTTTGAACACTGAAGTGCATGACAATAACATAAATGTTAATTCGTTTTTCACACAAAGCATCATGTGCATGTGCATAAGGATCATGTGACACTGAAGACTGCAGTAATGATGCTGAAAATTCAGCTTTGATCACAGAAATAAATTACATTTTAACAGAGATTCACATAGACAATTAGAATAATATTTCACAATTTTACTGTATTTTTTAACAAATAAATGCAGCCTTGGTGAGCAGAAGAAGAGACTTTTATTTATTTTTAAAGAAACTTTTTCCACTACAAAGTACCTTTCAGGGTTTCTGCATTCCAAGAAAGAACCTTTATTTTTAAGAATATGTAGCGCTATATTTGGTTTGAACACTGAAGTGCATGACAATAACATAAATGTTCATTCGTTTTTCACACAAAGCATCATGTGCATGTGCATAAGGATCATGTGACACTGAAGACTGCAGTAATGATGCTGAAAATTCAGCTTTGATCACAGAAATAAATTACATTTTAACAGAGATTCACATAGACAATTAGAATAATATTTCACAATTTTACTGTATTTTTTAACAAATAAATGCAGCCTTGGTGAGCAGAAGAAGAGACTTTTATTTATTTTTAAAGAAACTTTTTCCACTACAAAGTACCTTTCAGGGTTTCTGCAGGTCTTATAAAGTCTTTATACGCTCTTCCACAAATGAAGGCCTTAAATCAGAGCAGAAAGTCTCACATTTATGGTGTTAAGTGTTGCATGCACTCCAAATAATGAATATCTTCCTCAGTTTTTTTGACTTGTGGTCCAATACAAATATCTAAATATCATATTGTAACAAATTGTGTTCCCTTCAATTTATTCTGTTAATTGGTCTTACAATGGTCTTTATAAAAAGGGTCTTCATAAAACCTGTAGAAACCCTGTGCATTCATGGATGTTAAAAGTTCTTCATGGAACCATGAATGCCAATAAAGAACCTTTATTTTATTTTTATTTTGTTTGAGTGCTGAAACGCAGGAAAATAACTTCAATTTCAATTAGTTTCTCACACAAAGCATCACGTGACTTCAGATGACTTGAATATGTCGTATGGATTACTTGTTCTGATGCTTCATGACGCCGCTGAGGATGTTCCTCAGAAATATGAGTTTGCAGCGACATGAGTAAATGTTAATTTTTTTGCTTTAATATCTGTCAGGTTGTGAGTTTATTCTCAACTTGCATTAGTGCTGATGACAGACAGATATCAGCTGCAGACGAGAGCGCCGGCTGAGTGTGTGTTACATCACACACATGAAGAGAGTTGATATAACATCAGTGACCCCAATCGACTGAAGCGCCGCTCTCTTCCTCTGGAGGACAGACGCAGTTCCTCTTTCATTTCAGTCATTCTGTGTGTCGCTCCAGATCTCATCGGGGCTTCATATATGCTGCTGTCACATCAAACTAATTGTGGATAATTTGATGACAATCGACAGATTTCCATGTTGCTGTGATATTAACACGTGTCTAATGCTTCTCTCGCTCTGCAGTGGACGTAGATATTGGTGTGGAGGATGCATTATGCTTCTAGGTCTTGGAAGTCCTTAACATGGTGCAGTGGGATAAAACAACGATGAACGAAGTGAAAATATATCTCATAATCTGAAAACATTTTAAGATCAACATTTAAACAGGCTTGTATAACCCCACTTCTTAAGAAACCCACTCTTAACTCATCTCTTTTAGAGAACTACAGACCGGTTTCCCTTCTTCCGTTCATTGAAAAACACTTGAACGAGCTGTGTTCAACCAAGTCTCAGCCTTTCTCACACAGAACAACCTCCTGGACAGCAACCAATCTGGCTTCAGAAGTGGACATTCGACTGAGACTGCCTTGCTTTCAGTTGTTGAAGCCCTAAGACTAGCAAGAGCGGCTTCCAAATCTTCTATACTTATTTTGCTGGATCTGTCTGCTGCTTTTGATACGGTGAACCACCAGATTCTCCTGTCAACCCTATTGGAAAATGGCATCTCAGGAACCGCAGGCCAGTGGTTTGAGTCTTACCTCTCAGATAGGTCCTTCAAGGTATCTTGGAGAGGTCTCCAAGTCACAACATCTAGCTACTGGGGTGCCTCAGGGCTCAGTTCTTGGACCACTTCTCTTCTCTGTCTACATGGCATCACTAGGTTCTGTCATTCAGAAACATGGCTTTTCATATCACTGCTATGCTGAAGACACTCAACACTACCTCTCATTCCATCCTGATGATCCGACGATAGCTGCTCACATATCAGCATGTCTAACAGACATTTCTTGTTGGATGACGGACCATCACCTTCAACTCAAACTGGCTAAGACAGAACTGCTTGTGGTTTCAACAAACCCATCACTTGGGTTTTCACCATCCAGTTAGGCTCATCAACCATAACTCCTTCAAAAACAGCTAGAAACCTTGGAGTT
>NW_015506374.1:156242-157959 GCF_001515645.1 Sinocyclocheilus grahami
TATATATATATATATACACACACCTTGCTACGTGTACTGTGTTAGGCTAACCGAGACTTGTCATTTGCACTTATATATTGTTGCTCTTTTGTTCGTTTTGACTGCTTTTATTGTCCTCATTTGTTAGTCGCTTTGGATAAAAGCGTCTGCTAAATGACTAAATGTAAATGTAAATAATCTAGAACTTTCTATTGAAGCAGTTACTGGTTTTGTGAACATTTCTGTTGTTCATGAAACCATTATATTTCATTATGAGTCGTCATGAAAAACCAGTAGGCTATAATTACTGTTGTTGAAAAGTTTGGGGTATTTTTTGTAACAAGTTAACACTTTTATAAATCACGGATGCATTAAAGACATTTATGAACGTTCTATTCTTTGCTGCTCAAGAAATATTTCTGATTATTATCAGTGTTTCTGTGGAAACCGTCATACACTACCTTTTAAAGTTGGGGTCGGAAAGATTAAAAGTAAAAAAGAATACTGTTATTCATCAAGGATGCATTAAGTGACTTTTATAATGTTACACTTTTTTTTCTATTTCAAATAAATGCTGTTCTTTTGAGCTTTCTATTCGTCAGTGAGGCGTCCTCGGGGAGCATCTGGAGCAGATCTGAGATCAGTGTTGCTGGTGTTTGAGGCTGATCTGGGATCTGTTCAGGAGGCTCTCTGAGGACGTCATTAGTATTCTGTCAGGCGCGTGCCGCCCAGGCGAGACATCTGAGCGCTGCAGCAGCCACAGATAAAGAAGAAGAAGCTATTAATCCCTGCAAGATTACCAGCACTGATTCTCTGTCCCGCAGAAACACTCCAGCAGACCGCACTGACAGCTGGGATGCATCAGCACATGCACTGCGGCGGGATGTTACAGTATGCTCATTTATTACGGTGTTTTAAATGCAGACGTATTGAACACATGATTGCTGAATCTCTCACAGGTCGCTGTGTGTTTGCACCATCCGATGATCTGAATTCAGGCGGCACGCTGA
This sequence comes from Sinocyclocheilus grahami, assembly GCF_001515645.1. NCBI lineage: Eukaryota > Metazoa > Chordata > Actinopteri > Cypriniformes > Cyprinidae > Sinocyclocheilus > Sinocyclocheilus grahami. The sequence goes on from NW_015506374.1 coordinate 157,232, forward strand.
TCTGCGCTCACCGGTTGAGAAGAGACAGATGTCCAGCGATTTTGAACAAACCCCCCCCCTCCCCTCCCAGGCTCTGTCTCTCTCTCTCTCTCTCTCTCTCTCTCTCACACACACACACACACACACACCCCAGCTGTCAGCTGCCCCTCTTTAAAACAGCACACTGTAAATTTGAATGTGTTAAGAATCGGTGCAGGAGAAACACACACATACACTCTCTCTCTCTCACACACACACACACACATACACACACACACATACAGACACATGCACACACACACACATACAGACACACACAGACACGCACACTCTCTCACACACACACACACACACACTCTCTCTCTCTCTCTCTCACACACACACAATACAACACATACAGACACAGACAGACACACGCACACACACATACACACATACAGACACAGACAGACACACGCACACACACATACAGACACAGACAGACACACGCACACACACACACACATACAGACACAGACAGACACACGCACACTCTCTCTCACACACACACACACATACAGACACACACACACACATACAGACACACACATACAGACACAGACAGACACACGCATACAGACACAGACAGACACACGCACACACAGACACACGCACACTCTCTCTCACACACACACACACACATACAGACACACACACACACGCACACTCTCTCACACACACACACACACACACACACACACACACACACA
>NW_015506374.1:158448-165661 GCF_001515645.1 Sinocyclocheilus grahami
CACACACACACACACACACACACACACACACACAGACAGACAGACAGACAGAAGTGATGATCTGAAAGGCTGCAGATTGGTGACAAACAGTCTGGCTGCAAGAGTCAAGGTGAACGCTCTCCACCTGTTGTTTACCTGACAGAGAGCTGGACAGGTAAGACACAGAGGACAGGTGTTTACACACACACACACACATCACATTCAGCTGCAGAGAATCAACTCATACAGTACAGATGAAACCATCACTGCACCATAGTATGTTCTGTAAAGGGATTTAAAATATGACTAAATGCTAATTACAGGAATAGATCCCCCTCAATTAGTTTGTTTCTTCATCAGGTTTGTAGAAATGTAGCTCTGCATCAGTGTCTTAGCAATGGATGCTCTGCAGTGAATGGGTGCCGTCAGAATGAGAGTCCAAACAGCTGATAAAAACATCACAATAATCCACAGCACTCCAGTCCATCAGTTAACATCTGGAGAAGACAAAAGCTGAGACAAATCCACCATTAAGATGTTTTTAACTGAAATACGAGTCCATATAATAGTCAATCACCAGTTGGATTCATCTGAAAGCAAAATAAAACAACACAAGGAAGGTCATTGTTCAGCTGCTTGAGTTTAAAAACCAAACGCTTGTAATAAATAAACACTTTTATGAGGTGAGTAAACATGCAAACAAAACATTTCTTTAGTATGTTGCTTTTATCTTTGTTCACACTTGTTATATGGAAAAGAGCAGCTTGGACATTCTGCTAAACATCTCATTCAGGTTTCACTTCTGAAAAACAAGGAATAATGATAATAAGGAAGAGCGAAACGTTGAGTTTGCATTGGATCAGTGCCGGCTCTGGTGTCGATGCTATCAGCAGTTCTCTGGAAGTTACAGTCATCACACAGAAGCTCAGATGCAAACTCTCGCTCTGTTCTCCTCACGCAGCTCTTTGTTTTTGAGATGAAGCTGAGAAACATCGCTGAAGTTTTATCAGCTCTTAATCGTCTGTCTCGGAGCGGCCGGCCTTGACCTTCAGTACGTAATGAAGTGTGCTAATATCTGGCTCAAACCTGAGGACAAATAAGGAAAATAAGCATGGCTGACTGCTTCCCTCGCTTTTCATAATATCGTCTTAAATGACGGTTGCCTTGAATGTGTCCGAGCGCAGCATCATAATCGTAACCCATGGGAGAGTTTGGACACATGTACACAAACAGCTCAGGAAAAGAGCTCGAGTTGGTTACTTCACTCCTTCAGATCCGAACACAAACCCTTCCTCGTCCATCAGAGCTGATTCAATCTGCTTCACACTGATGTAAAAGCTGCAGAATTTGCATGCAGGACTTGCTGAACCAATCAGAGAGCAATCACTCAACGTGTCGTATTTACCAGCAGAGAAAGACTTTCTGATAATAAAAGAATCGTGGCGTAAGGTAATGGTCTTAAATAATGTTTTGATGTGTGAACGAGATTGTTAATGGAGAAAAGTGGTAAAGCTTGCATTTGGCCCCTTTGTGAGGTCACTACACTCCATTTCCCATCATCCTCTCTGGCAGATTGAAAATATAAAGCATCATGTACACACCTCATGCTCTTCATTCTGTTGCACTGTAATAACAAAAAGTTTAGTTAATTAAAAAAAGCAACCACTTTTAAAATATCGTTGCGTTTCCTTAACTTTATGACGTGTGTGACTGAAAACAGCTTTTTAGTAGTTACTTGAATACTTTGAATTAATTAAACAAACCTAACCAAAAGGAACACAATGGTGATTCAAAATGCACATTAGCTGGACCAACCTGGAAAACACAGATTTAGACGTATTTGAGCTGAAGAAGTCACGTTTTTAGAGAGTTGACATTGAAACATGAGCTTGGCAAACAGTTCCCACAGTAGAGCAGATAAAGTTAGACATGCATTATTGTAGATAGCTGCAAAAGAGCACTTTCAAGATCACCATCAAATATATACAATGCTCCCATTTAAGACAGGAACCATGTGAGGTGAAATCACATGCCCTTCAAACAAGAGCCCATTTCCTTCCTGCTATTCTTCACCTGTCATTCTGAAGCGTCTGGAGCATTCAGCTGATCCAGACCCAGACAATCTGTCCTTCTGTGTCTTCAGCTCTATGACTACAGCTAATGTTCCTTCCTGTCTTACTGAGGAACCTCTGATAGCCTCTGATATGTTCACTAGGTTTTTACATTCATAAAGAAAATATCAATTACGCTTGAAAAAGTCACTACCGCTAATCTGGAGTGTTGTGGTTGCTGGGGTGTTTTTAGAATGTTACTATGCAGTTGCTAGGGTGTTGCGAGTATTTTAGGCTGTTGCTATGCAGTTGCTAACATGTTCTGAATACTTTAGGCTGTTGCTATGCAGATGCTATGGTGTTTTGCATGATTTAGGCAGTTGCTAGGGTTTCTAGGGTGTTGTGAGTATTTTAGGCTGTTGCTATGCAGCTGCTATGGTGTTTTGCTTGATTTAGGCAGCTGCGATGCAGTTGCTAGGGTTTCTAGGGTGTTCTGAGTGTTTTGGGCCATTGCTGGGCAGTTGCTAGGGTGTTCTGAGTGTTTTTAGGCTGTTGCTGTGCAGTTGCTAACATGTTCGGAGTAATTTAGGCTGTTGCTATGCAGTTACTATGGTGTCCTGCATGATTTAGGCTGTTGAAATGCAGTTACTAGGGTGTTATAAGTGTTTTTGGCTGTTGCTATGCAGTTGCTAGGGTTTCTATGCTGTTCTGAGTGTTTTGGGCCATTGCTGTGCAGTTGCTAGGGTGTTCTGAGTGTTTTGGGCCATTGCTGTGCAGTTGTTAGGCTGTTGTGTGTATGTTAGGCTGTTGCTATGAAGTTGCTAATGTGTTCTGAGTAATTTAGGCTGTTGCTATGCAGTTGCTAGGGTGTTCTGCATGATTTAGGCTGTTGAAATGCAGTTACTAGGGTGTTCTGAGTGTTTTGGGCCATTGCTGTGCAGTTGCTAGGGTGTTCTGAGTGTTTTGGGCCATTGCTGTGCAGTTGCTAGGGTGTTGTGAGTATTTTAGGCTGTTGTTATGCAGTTGCTATGGTGTTCTGCATGATTTAGGCTGTTGTGATGCAGTTACTAGGGTGTTCTAAGTGTTTTTGGCTGTTGCTATGCAGTTGCTAGGGTTTCTATGGTGTTCTGAGTGTTTTGGGCCATTGCTGTGCAGTTGCTAGGGTGTTCTGAGTGTTTTGGGCCATTGCTGTGCAGTTGCTAGGGTGTTGTGAGTATTTTAGGCTGTTGATATGCAGTTGCCAATGTGTTCTGAGTAATTTAGGCTGCTGCTATGCAGTTGCTATGGTGTTCTGCATGATTTAGGCTGTTGTGATGCAGTTACTAGGGTGTTCTAAGTGTTTTTGGCTGTTGCTATGCAGTTGCTAGGGTTTCTATGGTGTTCTGAGTGTTTTGGGCCATTGCTGTGCAGTTGCTAGGGTGTTCTGAGTGTTTTGGGCCATTGCTGTGCAGTTGCTAGGGTGTTCTGAGTGTTTTGGGCCATTGCTGTGCAGTTGCTAGGGTGTTCTGAGTATGTTAGGCTGTTGCTATGAAGTTGCTAGGGTGTTCTGCATGATATAGGCTGTTGAAGTGCAGGGTGTTCTGAGTGTTTTGGGCCGTTGCTGTGCAGTTGCTAGGGTGTTCTGAGTGTTTTAAGGCTGTTACTATGCAGTTGCTAGGGTGTTGTGAGTATTTTAGGCTGTTGTTATGCAGTTGCCAATGTGTTCTGAGTAATTTAGGCTGTTGCTATGCAGTTGCTATGGTGTTCCGCATGATTTAGGCTGTTGCGATGCAGTTGCTAGGGTATCTAGGGTGTTCTGAGCGTTTTTGGCTGTTGCTATGCAGTTGCTAACATGTTCTGCATGATTTAGGCTGTTGCAATGCAGTTACTAGGGTGTTCCGAGTGCTTAGGGTGTTGTTATGTGGTTGCTAGGGTGTTGTGGCTGGTTTCCAGGTGCAGTTTCGTGCCTCAGCTGATCTATTTTAACCACTGTGCTCAGATCAGGCAGGATGAAGATCAATCTCCTCACCATGGAGTCCATGAGGACTCTATAAACAGACTCGTGCTCTTCCTGAAGGCCTGTATCCTGAAAAACGGCTCCAGAGGACCTTCAGCTCAAGGACATCCTGTTCCTTCAGCGTTCTTATCTTCCATCCACCTTTCAGGCTTCATACACACTTCCTGTTCCTCCAGCTCCTGTCCCTCACACACACACACACACACACACATTAGATCTGATCGAGCGGTTCTGTGTGAGAAGGCCGTGATGAATGATTCATCCTGAGGGAAAGAAAGCGCTGACTCACCACAGCATCTCAAAGCAGAAGCTAAATGGATTTCACCAGCGCAGCCTTCAATATCAGGACCAGAACATGAAGAGGACGTCTCCTGCTCTTCAGGGAAACACACACACGGGCTTCTTCTCAGAAAGACACTTCTGTGACTCCAGTGCACAGACAGCATTCAAAGCCATCACGGGTTCTCCAAACCAAAGATCCCACAGGCCTGTTCTGAGGAAAAACATGACAAATATAGTGAGGACAGTCAAATAAACAGACTTTTGAAAGGGAAGAGAACATGCTTCTCAGATCTTTAGTTGTTGATGTCATGAGTCATCGTTAAATAAAACTAAAATGAATAAACTTTCACTGATATATCAACAAACTCAAACATGTTTGATTTCAGCTAGTTCCCTAGGCAACATTTCCAATAAAATAACTAAATCTAAAATTAAAAACTATATAGACATATAAATAATAAATAAATACAAATGACAAATGCAACAAAATTACTAAAATGAACATAGAATATAGAAAAATAAGAAATTATAAAAATTATAAAGACATTTAAAATAATAATAATAAATTATAAAAGCACTGCAAAATTACTAAAACTAACTAAAATAAAAATGCAAAATATAAAAATTTAAAATAATTCAAAATCTTCAAATTTTATGAAATGATTAAAATGACAAATACACAGCAAAATACTAAAAATTTAAGTAAAGTTAAAAAGTTAATTTTATTTACTTAATTTAATTTAAAAAAAATTTAAAATACAATAAAAATAGGAAAATTATGAAAATATAAAAATAAGTAATGCAAAATATTAATAAAAACTATATAAACATTAAAAAATAATTATAATAATAATGCTAAAAATATGCCTACAAATTTACAACATAAAAGAAAATAGAAAAATGAAAAGCAATTTAAAATATGAATAAAAATTCCCATAGTATATTCCATCAGGTTGCATGACACCCTCATCCTCAAAAACCATCAACAAATGACCAGTCTGTAATTACCTGCAGTGAATCCAAGCAAATTCGAGTGAAGTCAAAACACAATTAAAAACCAAACCAATCCAATTTGTTCTCATTTATGATAAATAGTTCTATATATTTGTCCTCAAGCAAAAGCGCTGATTCTTTTGACCAAATCTCTCAATCATGTTGAAGACAATCCCAGAATGCATTGCAGAGAAGCATCAATTAGCATGGTGTTGTGTTGAAATACACGCGTGCGCCCTTCATAGTGAACTTGAGTTATTAAACACGATTGAAATTCGGCGGCGGTGTGCGATTGAGCCGGGATTACACGCGTGTCTCCGTTATTCTGCTCTTTCCTCAGACTTAATGAGAACAGAAAGCTTTGTTGTGCTGAGATCCTCTATTCACCGGCAGCAGGCTCTAACCGCCGAGGAGGAATGACATCTAATACCTGAGGGCACTTTCTTATCTCCAACCTGTCAAAACCAGACACGCCGATCATTCAGAGCAGCTTTAGGCCGCAGAACGCAGCAGCCAATGGCAAACAGCGCTCCATATTTCCATTGTAAGAAGCTCAGTGGAACGCAGCTTCTTCCTCGTTCTCCGTGTTTTGAGGATGAGATGCTCCTGAAAGAGCCGAGACGGATGTGAGATGTGATGATGTGCAGACGTCCAGATACAGTCAGTGTTTAAGTGAATTAATTAGTGCTGTTCACAAGTCAATCATCACTAGTGCTGAAAACTCTGAGCGTTCGCTTCAGACGTGAAGGATTCCTCAGATCATGTTTAGCTCATTCAGATCCATCTGAAAAATGCAGGACCCAAAATACTGATCTGAAGAATTTTATTGATGAACTTTAATGATGTGACTGAACTGTAGTGAACCCCACTGAACTGAATTGCATCACCATTGATCTGAATTGAGCTGAACGTGTTAAATATATATAAAACACAGAAAGAAACATGCCGAGGCAGATCTGTGTTGTGATTCTGCAGCTGTTTTGATCACATCTATTGACGATCATTATCATTACCTGTCTGTCTGCGGCTCATTTCACCATCAGAGACTCTCTTCACTCATGCAGGATCTACAGCCATTAAACTAGATGCTCCTCGTGAAGATCTGACAGATTAAGAGGTCAAAACTAAAGCTCTATAGACTGAGGTGTGACGATTCTGAGTGAATGGGTGCCGTCAGAATGAGAGTCCAAACAGCTGATAAAAACATCACAATAATCCACAGCACTCCAGTCCATCAGCTAACATCTGGAGAAGACAAAAGCTGAAACTAATCCAGCATCAAGACGTTTTTAACTAAAATAATTAGTCCATAATCCATAATAACTCTTCCTCCAGTGAGTCAGTGTTCTGGTGTGAATCAGGAGAGAAATCTGCACAGATCAAGCAGCGTTTAAACAGCTCTAAACACATATGTGGCTGGATTTTGATGTGAGAGACAACAGCTGATGCACTTTTTCACTGGAGGAAGAGTTATTATGGATTATGGACTAATTATTTTAGTTAAAAACGTCTTGATGCTGGATTAGTTTCAGCTTTTGTCTTCTCCAGATGTTAACTGATGGACTGGAGTGCTGTGGATTATTGTGATGTTTTTATCAGCTGTTTGGACTCTCATTCTGACGGTACCTATTCACTTGCTGAGACAGTGATGCAATGCTACATTTCTACAAATCTGATCAAGAAACAAACTCCTAATCTGGGATGAACTGAGGACTAGCACATTTTCAGCTATTTTTCATTTTTGGGTAATTTTTTTCTTTAAGAAATGCACAAAAATCTGACTGAAAATAAAATAAATGACTGTTTCTGCATGTAAACGACAACATGTACAAATCTATTTACAAGGTAGTAATTGCAAGAGTAATATATATATATATATATATATATATATATATATATATATATAATATAT
>NW_015506374.1:166114-190460 GCF_001515645.1 Sinocyclocheilus grahami
TATATATATATATATATATATATATATATATAATAGCTGGACAGGAGACAATATGCAAATAGTCTTTCACACGAGTGTAATGTTGTCAAGCAGCTGTAAAGTTTCTGATGATTTCTGTTATGTCTGTTATTTTGTTTCTGTTGTAACATCAGTCTGTGTTTAAATGACAGAGAGATGGATTTGATCCGTGAGTCGTGATCGGTTTATTCATGTTGTTCTGTTGTGGGTTGTTTGCAGTAAGGCAGTGATTTTTGTATTCAGCGCTGAGAATGAATCAGTCGGGTGTCTCAGAGCGGCTTTACCAGAATATTGACTGAAAGAAGCTCTTGATTGTCTCCAGGACAGACGCGTCTCTTCATGAAGGTCTCACAGCTCCTCCACACACATCATATTCATAGAATAGAAATCACAGTATGAGGGATGACGGCTGATGAAATGATTATGGATCTGAATTTCCTCAGGATTTCACACATCAGGCAAATGAACCGGCAGTGCTACGAAAATACTGAAACATCACAATCATTCACTGAAGCATGAAGACAAAGCACTGCTCATTCACTATATGTATCTTCTTTGTATGTTTTAAAGGCAAATTATGGACAAGCTCAAATTCACAGCACGGGAATCAATGGATCTCATTCGACCCGATCTAACGGGAGGACATAACTATTTTAATACTAATAAGAAGAATTTTATTTTATATAGCGCCTTTAAAACCGGCACCTTCTCAAAGTGCTTACAGACGACAACAGCAAATAAATAAAACATCAATAAAAAACACAAAAGTTCAAAACAAAAGAGGTGATTTAACAATGTAGCAATGTCAGAACAACACTGCAACTGCCTAGCAACGCCTTAGAAACCAGCCAAAACACCCTAGCAATGTCAGAACACCACAGCAACTGCCTAGCAACACCTTAGAAACCAGCCAAAACACCATAGCAACCACCTAGCAATGTCTGAACACCACAGCAACTGCCTAGCAACGCCTTAGAAACCAGCCAAAACACCCTAGCAATGTCAGAACACCACAGCAACTGCCTAGCAACGCTTTAGAAACCAGCCAAAACACTCTAGCAACCACCTAGCAATGTCAGAACACCACAGCAACTGCCTAGCAACACCTTAGAAACCAGCCAAAGCACCCTAGCAATGTCAGAACACCACAGCAACTGCCTAGCAACGCCTTAGAAACCAGCCAAAACACTCTAGCAACCACCTAGCAATGTCTGAAGACCACAGCAACTGGCTAGCAGCGCCTTAGAAACCAGCCAAAACACCCTAGCAACCACCTAGCAATGTCAGAACACCACAGCAACTGGCTAGCAACGCCTTAGAAACCAGCCAAAACACTCTAGCAACCACCTAGCTATGTCAGAACACCACAGCAACTGCCTAATCGTTCTTTAAAGGAAATTACTTTTCATTTGTCTTTAAATAATACTGAACATGAATGAATCTGAAAAAGACTGTCTGTATAACTAATGTTCAGTGATTTTAGCAGAGCCTCTTTGACTCATAAATTCAGTCTAGTGTTCAGACGTCTCTCTGCTAGTGTTTATATGCGTGTTAATTGTATTATATCTCTGTATATGTACAGTATGTGGTGTGTTTGTCAGTACTGTGTTGTGAAAGATGTCTGTCCTGTGTTTGTTCTGCTTATTTCCTGATGTGACATTGGCATGAGATTCACCTGAGAAGAAAGACTCGCGGTGGAGATCAGTAGATCAGGTGTTGAATGTTAACGTCGGTGCTGTGCCGTCAGTGTTGAGATTAACATTCAGGACAGCTGATGTTCTGCATTCAGACAAAGAGACGGTGAGTTGATTATTTTCCTCTTTATTCGTTCACTACAGCAGAGATGTCCAGACCTGGGGACTTTATTCATTTGGAGAGGGAGATATTGAGCAGGACATCAATTAGGATGCAACTCCTGTTTGACTTCAATCACAGCAGAAACACAGACACCGACCCACCATAAGTCTCTCCAAAAGACACCTGAGCAACTGCATAGCAACCAGCCAGAGATACCCTAGCAACCAGTTAGAATGTCACAGCACTAGAGCAACTGCCTAGTAACACCTTAGAAACCAGCCAAAACACCCTAGCAACCACCTAGCAATATCAGAACACCATAACAGCTGCCTAGCGATGCCTTAGAATCTATCCAAAACACCCTAGCAACCAGCAACCAATGTTAGAACACCCATGCCTAGCAACACCCTAGAAATCAGCCAGAAGCCCTAGAATACCAGATTAATGGCCTAGAAACACCCTAGCAACCAATGTTATAACACCCAAGTGACTGCCTAGCAACACCCTAGAAATCAGCCAGAAGCCCTAGAATACCAGATTAATGGCCTAGAAACACCCTAGCAACCAATGTTATAACACCCAAGTGACTGCCTAGCAACACCCTAGAAATCAGCCAGAAGCCCTAGAATACCAGATTAATGGTTTAGCAACCCCCTAGAAACACCCTAGCAACCACCTACCATCTAGCAATGTTACAACACCTCGGCAGCTTCCTAGAAACCAGCTAAATCACCTATAAATCACCTAGCAATGTCAGAACGCCACAACAACTGCCTAGCAACACCCTAGAAACCACCGGCCACCTAGCAATGTTGCTGAATTTTATAAGCATCTTTATTCTTCCAGCTGTTGAGTGCTGAACGATATAGGGCACCAATTTCTTGATGCGGTGGACTTTCCAAAACTTAATGAATGTGCCAGAGAGGAATTAGAGGAGCCATTCTCTCTGTGAAATTTTTCAATGTGAAAGCCACAGGCTCTGATGGGTTCAGTGTGGAATGTTATAAGGCTAATGCAAATGCAATCGCTCCCTTGTTGCTTAGAATGGTAAATCATTTGACTGAGAAGGAAATATTTCCCGACTCTTTGTATGAAGCACATATATGCGTTCTGAAGAAGAAGAAAAAATAGAGATATTACAGAGCCCTCCAGTTATAGGCTTATAAGTCTTATCAGTTGTGATCAAAAAGTGATTGCTAAGATTTTGGCTACCCGTTTGAATAAACATGTGGCCTCGTTAATTCACTCAGACCAAACTGGCTTTGTCCCAGGAAGATTTTCATTTTTTAATTCACGTCGCCTGATGAATATTTTCTACAGTACTCAGAGTAAGAGTTCTAAGGCAGCTGTTCTTTCCTTACACGCTGAAAAGGACCGAATTGAATGGAGCTAAATGTTTTCTCAGTTTGACCATACTGAGGTCATGCGGTCTCTATATGCGGACGATCTGCTTTTATATTTGAGTGATCCTTCTTCTTCCTTGCCATTTTTAATGGAATCGCTTGAGGTTTTTGGCTCTTTCTCTGGGTATTCTGTCAATTGCGAGTAAAGTGTATTCATGCCTTTGGGTGAAGGTCTGGATGCTCAGTTTCGGAGGTCATTACCTTTTAAAATCACAGAGGATCACTTTACTTGTATAGGGTTAGTCATTCCTAAACAAGTTAAACATTCACAGAAGCCATAATAAGTTAAAATTATCTATTGACAAATGGAGGGTTGGTCCATTATGTTTAATCGGTCGGGTCAATGCCATTAAAATGGTATTTTTCAGAATCTGCCTGTATATCTGCCACATTCTGTTTTTAAACAATTAGATTCTGTAATTTTGCCATTTATTTGGGGCTACAAAGCGCACAGAATTTCTAAGGCATGACATGTACAGTCTTTAGGGTCAACCTTCAATATTTTATTCTCACTCCATTTTTAAGTTAGTTTCATTCTGATTAAGTATGACTTTGTTAAAGGTGTGTATCTTAGCAACCACCTACCAATGTTAGAACACCACAGCAACTACCTACCAATACCCTAGCAACCACCTGGCAATGTTGTAACACCACAGCAACTGCCTAGCAACACCTACCAATGTTAGTAGACTAGAGCAACACCCTAGCAACCTCCTACCAATGATAGAACGCCACAGAAACTGCCTAGCAACCATCCAGCAATGTTAGAATACCAGAGCAACCACCTACCAATGTTAGCACGCCACAGCAACTGCCTAGCAACCATCCAGCAATGTTAGAACACCACAGCAACTGCCTACCAACACCCTAGCAACCACCTGGCAATGTTGTAACACCAGAGCAACAACTTAGCAACATCTACCAATGTTAGTAGACTAGAGCAACTTCCTAGCAACACCCTAGCAACCACCTACCAATGTTAGAATGCCACAGCAACTGCCTAGCAACCATTCAGCAACGTTAGAACACCAGAGCAACTGCTTAGCAACGTCTACCAATGTTAGAACACCACAGCAACTGCCTAGCAACCATCCAGCAATGTTAGAACACTAGAGCAACACCCTAACAACCAGCTAGCAATGCCTGCAAACCTCAAATCACAACTCAGACTCCTAGGCCTTTTTGACTCTTTAAACTTTCTCTAAACTTTCTGATGATGGTTTAAATGAAGAGGGGAATATTCCAGTGATGACATCTGTTTTTATCATTCAGTGTCCGTCCAGCGCCGCTCCTCTGGAACAATTACAGCATTTGGATGTCAGTCTGTGTTCTGTCTCTTAAACCTTTTCTTTCACTTCTCTATCCTCTCCATCACTTCAGAGGAGCCGCTGGCCGTCTGATGCTCTGATGTTAATCTCAGATGACACGCCGGCTGTAATTAGTGCCTCTAATTGGCAGAATGTCGTCACCTGTGAAGGGAACAGAAACGAGGCCCGAATCGAGAGGCTCCTCACATCTCACCTGTGATACGCTCTCAAAAAATCATTTCATCACACTGAAATTTGACAGGATTCTGCAGCTGTGTCATCTGATCTGATGGAAATATGAGGCAATCATTACCAGTGAACAGTGCTGCACATCCCTCTGATTAATTAAAATGCAATAATAAATTGGCAAAATGTAAGTGAAATCTCCAGTGCATCTCTTTTGAGATTATTTACTCCGTTATGTTGATTAGAGCTTGTACAAATTGCATCAGGACAGTCGTATATGTGGTTTGGCACTTCAGGGCGAATTCAGAAAGAAATACAAATGAATCCTCATTACACTTACAAAAAGAACCAATTCCTCCGTGACTTGTTTAGTAATATTGGTTGAGAAGCTGCTGCACCTCATACGCTAACATTCAAATCAGTGCTCAGCAAGGCTGCGTTTATTTGATCAAAAATGCAGTAAAAATAGTGAAATATTATTCTTATTTCAAATAGCTGTTTTCTCTGTGAATCTCTGTTAAACTGTGCTGTATTTCTGTGATGCGCAGCTGTATTTTCAGCATCATTCCTCCAGTCTTCAGTGTCACATGATCTTCAGAAATCAGTATAATATGCTGATCTGCTGCTCGAGAAACATTTCTGATTATTATCAATGTTGAAAACAATCGTGCTGCACAATATTTTTGTGGAAAACGTGATACGTTTAATTTTTCAGGATTCACAGATGAACAGAAAGTTCAAAAGAACAGCATTTATTTGAATCTTTTCTAACATTATACTGTAAATGTCTTTACTGTCCCTTTTCATTGATTTAATGCATCTTTGATGAATAAAAGTATTAACTGCTTTAAAAAAATCCTACTGAGCCCAAACTCTCAGAATCGACTCATTCTGTCATAGCGTGGTAAACAAAGCATTTGCATTTCTTAGGCAGAACTTTTACATTGCCTTCATTCGATGATGCATTCTCTGGGAATTGAACCCTGACCTCAGTGTTGCGAGCGTAACAGGAATGGTTGATTTAGCTAACTCTCCAGTGTTTGTGGGAAGCCGTTCATCAGGTTGAGTTCTTTCTCTGAGAGTTGATTGGCGTCTGTGTCCTCAGCAGAAGTGCTGACATCAGCGTTCCTGCAGTGCATTCTGGGACAGACGCATTCTGCTGACACACAGTCCTTCCTCTCAAAACCTCATAGACGACAAACTTCTCCTCGTCTTCATTTTTCAGCTCAGTTTAATATTTTTCCAGCACTTGCTTGATGTTTGGCTTTCAGATACTTTGAGGACTGCAGACCAGGGTTACTATCATCAACTAAAACTAAAACCATAAAAAAATGTTGTTACTTGAAATAAAATAACATAATATAAAAAATAAAAAATATTGTATGGTCTTATTTAAGACTTAAAATAAATACTATTTACTTGAAATAAAAAAGAAAATGTTGTATAGTCTTAATTAAGACTTAAATATTATTTACTTTTATTATTTACTAATTAAATAAAATTATTTTATAGTATAAATTAAGACTTCAAATATTATAAATTTTTTTATTTTGTTTAATTTTATTTCAGCGAGTTGCCAAAACAATATTTCTCATTTTCTCTGAGTTTAACTTGATTTTAACTAAAATTACTAAAACTTAAATAAAAATGACTAAAAATATATATAGACATAAAAAAAAGAAAAAAAAGTAAAATAATAAAATTAAAATATACTAAAACTTGAAACCAAAAAATATAAAACTAATTCATTCTAATAAAAACTATAATCTCAGTGATACTAAAACACTGCTGTAGACATTTGATGTAATTTAGTGATTTTTTATTCTGCTGATTTACCTTTTAAACATTTTATACACCTGCATGACTTTTGTTCCAAGAAAGATAAAAGACGAGTCTTTTAAAGACCCTCAGATTTAACATTGGTAATGAACTGTTGCTTTAAATGAGTGAGTGAGTGTGTGAGTGAGTGAGTGAGTGAGTGAGTGAGTGAGTGAGTGAATGAGTGAGTGAGTGAGTGAGTGAATGAGTGAGTGAATGAGTGAGTGAATGAGTGAGTGAGTGAGTGAGTGAATGAGTGAGTGAGTGAATGAGTGAGTGAGTGAGTGAGTGAATGAGTGAGTGAGTGAATGAGTGAGTGAGTGAGTGAGTGAATGAGTGAGTGAATGAGTGAGTGAATGAGTGAGTGAGTGAGTGAGTGAGTGAGTGAGTGAGTGAGTGAGTGAGTGAGTGAGTGAGTGAGTGAGTGAGTGAGTGAGTGAGTGAGTGAGTGAGTGAGTGAGTGAGTGAGTGAGTGAGTGAGTGAGTGAGTGAGTGAGTGAGTGAGTGAGTGAGTGAGTGAGTGAGTGAGTGAGTGAGTGAGTGAGTGAGTGAGTGAGTGAGTGAGTGAGTGAGTGAGTGAGTGAGTGAGTGAGTGAGTGAGTGAGTGAGTGAGTGAGTGAGTGAGTGAATGAGTGAGTGAGTAAGTGAATGCATGAAAAAGCACATAAACTGAATTGCGTTAGTTTGTGTTCTCTCATGATCAGCTGAAGCAGACCTAAAAGCTCAGCATCTTCTCCTGATGATCAGGATCCTTCACTGCGTCGGTCTTCATTATCGCGCAGCGACAGTGAATTAAACACTGAATGTGTCCTTGATCCTGATCTGCAATCATTCACTGGATGTTCATGAACGACCCTGATTTCCCATCATTCATCTTCCCTCTTCAGATTCACACCAGCACTCTTCTCTTTGCATTCCCGCAGTATTTATACTACGTACAGTGTGTGTATTAGTATAATACTATAATATTACTGTAGTGTGTAAACAGAGCGTACTGAATGCAGTGCACTCGCATTGATTTCCACTGGATGAATCAGAAATGACAATAACATATTTTTTTGACTAATAAGTGAATCTGACGGCCACAGATTGCCCAAATATATTTTTACACTAAACTGAATATGTAAAATAAACATGTATTTTCTATATGATAGCTGGACTGGATTCATGAAACCATGACCTCATGGTTGCATACTGTTTCGCACACTATTTTGTTATAGTATGCCGTTTATAGTGTGCACTGTGCAGTAAACTAGTGTTTATGAGAACTGACTGGAGTTACTGTTGTTAACTAAAATGATCAGAAACAGTTAGTTTTGTTAATTGAAATAAAGCTGAATTAAAATATAAACATTAGAAAATTATAAATGTTGTCTGGGCAACTAACTGAATTACTTTGTTTAATTTGAAGCACTAAAGTTACTAACTGGAAATATATAAATAAAATTCTGTCATAATTTACTCGTCCTCAAACCTGTATGAATTTCTTTTTTTCTTCTTCTTCTTCTTTTTGAACATAAAAGAAGATATTTTGAAGTCTTTTGGTGAACAAACGGTAGCCTTGACTTCCATAGTTATTTTTATGCCAATTCTATGGAAGTCAATTTAAATATTTGGGTGATCCCATAAAATAAAATAAAGTTAAATAAAATAAAATAAAATAAAGTTAAATAAAATAAAATAAAGTTAAATTAAATAAAGTTAAATTAAATAAAGTTAAATAAAATAAAATAAAGTTAAATAAAATAAAGTTGAATTAAATAAAGTTAAATTAAATAAAGTTAAATTAAATAAAGTTAAATTAAATTAAATAAAGTTAAATAAAATAAAGTAAAATTAAATAAAGTTAAATAAAATAAAGTTAAATAAAATAAAGTTAAAAAATACCATTAAAATAAAATTAACACAAAAAATATAAAATACAAATAAAATCTTGCAAAATATTAATAAAAGCTATGTAAGTATAAAATGACAGTTTCAGCAGCAGTTCTGCATGTATTGATTGAGTTGAATATGCAGTATTTCCAGTGTGTTTCTGTGCATCTGATGCAGTTTCTCAGCTCGTCATTAAATCAGTCATGTGATCAGAATATGTGATGAATCTGTTGACGGGTCTGAATCTTTCTGTGTTGTCAAAAGACCCGGTACTTCGGTACCAAGTCGGTACTAAAAAAATGAAAACGTTACGGTATCAGGTTTTTTTAAGTACCGGTGGTACCGAGAACCCGGTTCTTGATGCGCTCTCTTCATAAAAGCACGGAGACGTGGCGACATCAAAACGAGGAAACACACCAAACTAACAAAACACTTTAAAGACAGACACCCAGATCAAATGAAAGAGTTCAAGCAGGTAAGTTTCATTTTCCCATGCATTGATTTATTAGTGGCGCCCGCCACAATATTAAAACTCACCGCCACAAATAGATTTTAGTTGACTTAGTTGAATAAACATGAGCACTGCACGTGTCAAAGTCGAAACCAGTGCGGGTGTTTTTATATCACTGTATTTTTATAAAATTATGGATGTCATTTTCATTTCATCTGGCCTGTAATGCTTGATATAAACCAGCGTTTGTGAGCGCAGCGCTTATTTGATTACAGCGTTACCGGGGAAACCGCTATCTCTCCTGCTCTACAAGCGCCTCCTGCTGGCAGAGAATGAATTTGCATATATATGCCGCCACAAATAGAGTGCAAGTCTGTGAGAAACACTGCTTGTGTTATGAAAATGATTCAATATTTGAATTTGAATGTCGGATTGAAATGAACATCGCTGTTATTAGAGTAGTTAATCGTTAGCATAAGCGCGGCTAGCGCTAATATAATGAGCATTAGAATGAGGTTTCTTTATTAACTATGTAATGCTCCTATAACTTTTATTAGGGTAAAAAAACAGGAGGACATGATGATATTTACTATTTTTACACACCAGAGGCTTTTAAATGAATTGTGAATCTAAAATATAAGTGTTAGAGAATGTACAAATGGTTAACATTGTTTGTGTCAAATCAGTCAGAAAAGCAGTTCAGTTTTTAGCTAATTTAGTTGTTATTCTTGGCTGAATAACTCAAGGTTTTCAAAAGCCCTTTAAAATTAAATATGTACACAGTTTGGATTAAATGAAAGTATAGTCCAATTTTTTAATTAGCATGTTTTTGTGTTTTGCTTTGGTACCGAAATTGGTACCGAGAACCGTGGATTTTCAGTTTGGTACCGAACACTGAAATGTTGGTGCTGTGACAACACTAGTCTGATGTGTGGATTACTGCAGTAAATGAACGTCACGAAGGCTCTCGTCCACATTACTGTGTTTCTCTTTCTGCTGCTGGTTTTTCAGACTCCTGACAGTGAAATGGATTAAAGCGGGTTTGCTGACAGTGAATCAAATGTGCCGCGTCTCTCTCTCTCTCTTGATCACCTGCTTTGTCTGAAGTGAGTCACCTTGCAAATATATGAATAGTAAATGCAGGGAAAGTAATCTGCTTCCTGACGGCTACACGCCTGCATTTGCATAGCTGCCAGCCTCTGGAACCTGCGACCAGAATCCACAATCACACGCATACATTTCTCACGCCGTGCCCATCAGACGCCAGACGCCAGGCGCTCCATGTGTGTGTGTGTGTGTGTGTGTGTGTGTGAGAGAGAGTGTGTGTGTGTGTGTGTGTGAGAGAGAGCACTGGAGGAAGAGTTATTATGGATTATGGACTCGTATTTGAGTTAAAAACATCTTAATGCTGGATGTGTTTCAGCTTTTGTCTTCTCCAGATGTTAACTGATGGACTGGAGTGCTGTGGATTATTGTGATGTTTTTATCAGACTCTCATTCTGACGGCCCCCATTCACTGCAGAGCATCCATTGCTGAGACACTGATGCAAAGCTACATTTCTCCAAATCTGAAGAAGCAAACTCAGCTATCTCGGATGGCCTGAGGATGAGCACATCTTGGTGAGGTTTTTATTTGATAGATTGTTTTCAGTGATCAGATGATGTCAGACGGCTGTAGTGTTATTGACGTCCAGTCGTGACACCGTTCTCTCTCTCGTGTGATGAATGTGGGACGATGTGGCTGTTTTTAATGGATTCT
The DNA here is from genome assembly GCF_001515645.1 of Sinocyclocheilus grahami. Classification (NCBI taxonomy): domain Eukaryota; kingdom Metazoa; phylum Chordata; class Actinopteri; order Cypriniformes; family Cyprinidae; genus Sinocyclocheilus; species Sinocyclocheilus grahami. The sequence goes on from NW_015506374.1 coordinate 176,729, forward strand.
GCCATCCAGAGTCTTCTCAGACCCGTCTGAGCGCGTTTCATTGCTCTCTCGGCCCTCAGACGCTCCGGGCCGGTGAAGTTCAGCTTTATGAGCCGACAGCAGCGCAGAGGATCAATCCCATGATGCCGCGGTGCCTGAGGTCCGTTACCGCAGACATCTGAGAACATTGCAGCACATCCACGCTTCTGATGAGACAAAAGAAAAACTTCAGAGAGAAGATCACGAGCAGCTTTAGGGAACAGAAGAAAAATCCCATCACAGCATAACAGTGTTTTATTGTACTGTATTATATTATTAATTAATATTCTGAATTTGCTTTTATTTTTTTATATTTTATATTGTAACACATTTTTTATGCATTTGTAACAAATGCATTTTTAACAACATTATATACATATATATATAATATTTTAATGCATATAATATTTTTATTTATTCTTTTCAATTTATTTATATTTTCAGTTTGATTTAATTTTTAGAAGTTTTCTCTCATGTGAATTGCTAAAATTGCTATATACAGTATATCAAGTTTGCATCATTTTCAGTTTTGTTGATGTTGATTAAATCAAAAATAATAACTGTTAAATAATTCAAGGGAAATTTTGGATTTAAAAATGATTGGAACCAGTTCATTCGTTCATGCAATTTGTTTGGAACAATTACATTTTTTTTCACTTTGGATAAAAGCTCTGAAATGAATAAATGTAAATGTTAAAACAAGTGTTGGGTGTGATTTTAAAGAGGTTTGATTCTGTTAATGATGTTCTGCATGCTTTTTGTATTTTCTTATTTCTATATTCTCTCATATTGCAATAATTATTGTATCTCCTTCCATTTTTAATAAAGTCAAGTCAAGTCAAGTCACCTTTATTTATATAGCACTTTTAAAAATACAGATTGTGTCAAAGCAACTGAACAGCATTAATTAGGAAAAGAGTGTGTCAATAATGCAAAATGACAATAGTAAACACTAATTTTTCAGTTAAAGACAGTTCATCATTGAATTCAGTGATGTCAACATCCAGCTCAGTTCAGTTTAAATAGTATCTGTGCAATCATGTCAACGATAACGCTGGAAATGAAATGTCCCCAACTAAGCAAGCCAGAGGCGACAGCGGCAAGGAACCAAAACTCCATCGGTGACAGAATGGAGAAAAAACCTTGGGAGAAACCAGGCTCAGTCGGGGGTCAGTTCTCCTCTGACCAGACGAACCAGCAGTTCAATTCCAGGCTGCAGCAAAGTCAGATTGTGCAGAGGACTCATCTGGTTCCTGTGGTCTTGTCCCGGTGGCCGTCTGAGACAAGGTCTTTACAGGGAATCTGTATCTGGGGCTCATAGTTGTCCTGGTCTCTGCTGTCTTTCAGGGCTGTGGAGGTCCTTTCTAGGTGCTGATCCACCATCTGTAACATGGGAAATATGATTTTCAAAAGACAAGTTGCTATCTAATATAACAGATATACAGATATACAGAATAATTATTAATTACTAATATACAGATTTTTGACTGTAGAGGAAGTAACCGTACATCCGTCTAGTTGGTGCGAGTGAGCTAATGTTTAGGAGCCCAAACTTTAAAGTGTGTCTGAGCAGTTGATCTAAAGACATTCAGACTGTTTCATACTAACAGAGCGTACTACTAAAGAAATAAAACATGACGATATGTTACCAAAAACTTATTTTTTTGTGTGCATGTGTATATACAGTTCAGATCATTTATTTCTAAAGTACTTCAAGACGTAACCAGAACCTGGAATCTGAATCAGAACCAGAATTGTTACATTCCTTTTGATTTTCATTTATGCATTTAGCAGATGCTTTATCCAAAGCAACTTACAGTTAGAGAAACATCATAATTTGTGGATTTGGATGCATAATTGAAGTGAAGGAACATGTGAGTTTCATCCAGACTGATCTAAGATCAGATGCTCCACACAAAGATCATGACATACTCATAGATCGATTACAAAACTATACAGGTATCCAAGGGCAGGCTTTAAGATGGTTTAGATCCTACCTGTCCGATCGCTACCACATTGTTCATTTATACATGGCAGTCTGCAGTTAATTAAATCTGTTTATTTCTCTTTCATAAATCGCAGGACAATCTGTGAAGTGAAAGACATTAATTTTTAGTTTCAGACTCATTTTTGGTTGATATTTGAAAAATAAAGCAGAGAATCTTTTATAAATGACTCGAATTGACTTCCTTTGTAAAACAACAAATAAATCAAAACATTTGCATTCAACACACACTATAACTACACTGTAATTTTTTTTTTTTGAAGTCATAAACATAGATTATACGAGTCTGTTTTACATAAATATACTATTTCAGTCTCCCTGCTTCAAAATTTCACATTTAATTCAATGTATTACTTGCTGCTCCTTCGAGATATTTTACTCGCAATTTCTAAGTGAAATTTATTTCAGCTCCTTCCAGACGCTTCCACTTTCTGTCAAAATACATCAAAACGCCTCCAGCACAAAGTCGTGGTTTTCATTGAAAAGATTTGAAATTGCATTCAAATTACACAGCGGGAGCCTCTTGTTGTGGGTTTTGTCATTTCTTTTTGATTTGTGTCTCACTGATTGTCAAAGCGCCAGTCGCTCTCCAAAATCACCTGTTGACAAAAGACCAAAACCGTCCCGAGGCTCGTCTAATCGTCCTGTAGATTCTTCATCATAAATCATTTTTTAAGAGACCATCACGGATCCTCCAGTAGCTCTTAAACACACCGTGACATTTGGATGAAATGCACAGTGTTTGTATCTTTTCATCAGTCAGAATTGACCATGAGAAGAACACCATCCAGACGCTTCCACACGGGTCAGTCATCTACAGTAAGCGGTGACGTCCATCAGTGTTCATAATTAAAGATCTGAAGTCTCATGATAACACCAAACTAAAATTCTAAATGCATCATATTTAGTGTGAAAGGGTGATTTTGAAGAGCAAAACAGACACTATTTTTAGGGTCATTGCCACAAAATGAGTATGAATACACTGGTAACATAGCAACGGCCCTAGCAACCACCCTGGGTACCCTAGCAATCACATAGCCACACCCTAGCAACTATTACATTTACCCTAGCAACCATCCCAAGTACCTGAGCAACACCCTAGCAACCACATAGCAACACCCTAGCTACCACCCCAGGTAACCTAGCAACCACCCTAGGACCCACCACAAGTACCCTAGCAATCACATAGCGACACCCTAGCAACTATTACATTTACCCTAGCAACCATCCCAAGTACCTGAGCAACACCATAGCAACCGCTTAGTAACACCCTAGCTACCACCCCAGGTAACCTAGCAACCACCCTAGGAACCACCACAAAGTACCCTAGCAATCACATAGCCACACCCTAGCAACTATTACATTTACCCTAGCAACCATCCCAAGTACCCGTGCAACACCATAGCAACTGCATAGCAACACCCTAGCAACCACCCCAGGTAACCTAGCAACCACCCTAGGAACCACCACAAGTACCCTAGCAACTGCATAGCAACACCCTAGCAACCACCCCAGGTAACCTAGCAACCACCCTAGGAACCACCACAAGTACCCTAGCAACTGCATAGCAACACCCTAGCAACGCATAGCAACACCCAAGCTACCACCCCAGGTAACATAGCAACCACCCTAGGAACCACCACAAGTACCCTAGCAATCACATAGCCACACCCTAGCAACTATTACATTTACCCTAGCAACCATCCCAAGTACCCGAGCAACACCATAGCAACTGCATAGCAACACCCTAGCAACCACCCCAGGTAACCTAGCAACCACCCTAGGAACCACCACAAGTACCCTAGCAACTGCATAGCAACACCCTAGCAACCGCCCAGAACACCCTAACAACTGCCTAGCAGTACCCTGGAAACCACTCATGCCAACCTAGCAACTGAAACAGTCTCAAGCAACCAAGGGCCGAGTTTTGCCACGGCAAGCACCACTCACATTTTCTTCAGAAAATGTACATATCTAGTGTTACTATTCACCCGGACAAAATTTTATTAATCCAGACTTTTTTCTTGCAATTTTTAGTTTATATCTCTTTATTTTGACGCTTTGCTTGTAATTCTGACTTTACTCTCGCGATTCTGCTTTGTATCTCGTGATTCTCCATTTTTTCCCGCGCAATTCTGAATTCCTTTTTTATTTTCATTCCACGGTGGAAGCAAAGAAATCAGAATCGCAAGATGTAAACTCAGAATTCTGAGAAAACAGAGTCAGAATTGTGTATTCTTTTTAATTTTGTGGCAGAAACAAGCTTCCGTAAGAAACAGACGACCTCGTTAAGCGTTTATCTGAGCGTGGGGTCAGAGGTCACTGAGTTTAAATCTACGTTCATCTACGAGTATTGTAAGATCTGTCTGTATTTCTTGTTGATTCGTCTCAGGTTCTGGTTTTGGGGTTCTTTAAAGCTCCAGAACACATATGCTTTTCTAAAGAACCAGAGAATAAAACATGTCCCTGCAGCACAAAAGCAGTGTTGAGTCGCTGGGGGATATTTGTAGCAATAGCCAACAATACATTGTATGGGTCACAATTATACATTTCTCTTTTATGCCAAAAATCATTAGGATATTAAGTAAAGATCATGTTCCATGAAGATATTTTGTACATTTCCTACCGTAAATATATTAAAACTTAATTTTAGATTAGTAATATGCATTGCTAAGAACTTCATTTGAACAACTTTAAAGATGATTTTCTCAATATTTAGATTTTTTTGCACCCTCAGATTCCAGATTTTCTAATATTGTCCGATCCTAACAAACCATACATCAATGGAAAGATTATTTATTCAGCTTTCAGCTGATGCATACATCTCAGTTTCACAAAATTGACCCTTATGACTGGTTGTGTGCTCCAGGGTCACATATGTTCTGTGTGTGTGTTTGGTTCTTCATGTTTAAAGCTGCTTCTCTCCTGCGTTTGTCTGTGCTGTGTGAGTGTGATCTCCAGCGGATGCTGATGGATGAACTCTCCTCGCCTCTCTGTCGATTCAGCAGCTGGATTCAGCACTTTGCAGGAAAATTACCTCCTCTTCAGAACGGATGAAGCTCGGCTACACGAGCTGCTCTTCAGCAGGACCATCAATCCATTATTAAAAGATGTTTAAATATGCAATCGGAAATCACGTTCGTGTGCTTTGATGGTTCACACCGTCACACAGGAAGAGACACTTCATATGTTCACACGTGCTAATTCTCATGAGTCGGACCTAATAATAACTCATGCAGAAACTCATCCGCAGAGGATGCTGGGATACGGTGTGTCTGCAGCTGATCTCTGGTCTGTGACAGGCGGATGTTCATCGATCACTAGATATCTGTGTTTGTGTCGCTCTTTCACAATACATGCCGCTTCAAAGCAGAAACCATTGACTGTTACTCTAACCAGTCAATCTCCGTCAACATGCAGCAGAAGATTCTTCAAGAAATGCTTCAATTAAAATACAAATATAATAATAACAACCATACATGTTTAACAAAATCATGATTTCTTCTTTAGACCTGTGGTTTTCTTCCAGCAAACTGCCTGGGTCACCATAGGATCAACTATTCAATTAATATACTATATGTGACCCTGGAGCACAAAACCAGTCTTAAGGGTCCATTTTTGGAAATTGAGATGTATGCATCATCTGAAAGCTGAATAAATAAGCTTTCCATTGATGTATGGTTTGTTAGGATCGGACAATATTTGAAAATCTGGAATCTGAGGGTGCAAAAAAATCTACATATTGAGAAAATCATCTTTAAAGTTGTTCAAATTAAGTTCTTAGCAATGCATATTACTAATCAAACATTAAGTTTTGATATATTTACGGTAGGAGATTTACAAAATATCTTCATGGAACATGATCTTTACTTAATATCCTAATGATTTTTGGCATAAAAGACTTAAGCGACTTAAGACTGGTTTTCTGGTCCAGGGTCACATATTAAAAAAGAATTAATGTTATTATTATTATCAACACATTAAAATTATCTAACTTAATTACAGTGCCAAAAAACAGAAAACTGCAACATATCAAGATGCAGTTACTAATTTTAGGTAATGTATTCTGACTACTTTTAGACAACTTTTGTTTTTACCCAACTTGTTTTAACTTACCAATAAATGCACCACACTGAAGAAAATATATGTTTGATTCTTTGATATCAACATTATAAAATGCATTAAACATTAAAGCTTTTCAAAGCTAAACGGTGTGACACACAGTGATATTTTTAGAAAGGACATTTTAAAAGAGAAAATTCTTTAGAATTAGGGAAAATCAATACATTATGCATGAATTGCCGCCATTGTGTGAAGAACATGTAATCATGCAATCCATAAAAAAGCAACTGAGCATTTTAAAATGCAATATCATTTAATTATGAGTACTTCATTTTTGGAATGTATCCAGATTACATGTAACCCAGCACTGTATATATGGAATTAAAAAATGAATTATACAGTAATTTACCTATATTAATACTCCAAGTTTCTGTAATAACAATATATTTTCCATATTAGTAACATTAACAACAATGGTTGCCACATATAATTATCATTCTAGACAGTGCATAATGACCTGAAGATGTTTGTTTGTGGTGTTTTGCTGTTATTTTCTATTTCTCTGTGATGGTATTTTAATCAAATAAGATGAAAGGGCTGTTTTAGGCTTTAGGCTTCCTCCAGATCTCTCCGGCTGAGACTGCAGGCCTCGCTCGTGACGGAGCTCGTTTGAGTATATTTGGATCCTCGTGCTGTGTTTTGTCTTGTTGAGACCCGCAGACCCATCCCCAGCAGGACCATCTGAGGGTCTGACGTCTGTTTGTCTGTTTTTAGCCGCTCTGGAGGAGAACCTGGCTGGGTTTTCCCGGTGCAGTCTGTCCTGGTCCTCCCAAATTAATCAGATTTACTGCGCCGGCCATATGTCGAGACAGCGTGAACCTGCCCACCCTGATCCCAGATCAGCCTCCTCTGAACACGAGAAACCCTCTCAGCTCAGCACCAACATTAAAATGTCTAGCTTTCTTGTTGTTATAAGAACGTTTTTAAAGGTTCCTTAAAGGTCGACTAATTTTATTTTTACCCCAACATTTTTTATAACATTTTTCTTCTCCATTAAGAGAACGCTCAAGTACGAATAACATCACGAGGACGTTCTGAGAACATTGTTACAATGTTACAATGAATGTTACAATGTTATGTTACAATGTTACAATGAATGTTACAATAAAGCTCCGTAAACTTAAAAAAAAAAATCTAAGATAATAGATGATAGATGGAGATAATATCAGAATGAACGGTGCACGCCAGGCTCAGATGAAATCAACAATATCCAAACAAACACGAGATTCATGCAATGCAATTTATTTGGAATCAGTGACGCTGAAATAGCATCACGTGACTGTGGTGTTTACACTGTGCTGGACAATGAGCTTCACACACTTGAAACCCAATAAAAAGGTTCCTGACGCGGTGCTGGAGAACATAAGAAACGCGCGGTGGAGAGATTAGGAATATCGAGCAAACGCGCGTCTCTGTGCCAGCTGACGCGAGCGCGGTCTATAATGACGCGTCCTCATCATATGGCTCATCATAACGCATCATAAGCGCCGTGAGGGGCTCCATGTTTGGGCTCCATTGCTGCTGGAGTCATGAGAGGCTCTGTGGACCTTCCTCCTGTCTCACTGTCTCATCGCAAACTCTTGTGCACCCTCTGGTGCTTGCTAGACTCCAAAACTTCTTTGTGTTGCCTGCTTAGCAGATTGTCTTCCTTGTCTCTGAGGCTGCTCATTATTCAGAGACAGCCGGAGCTCAGGTCATCTGCAGCTGCCGTTCTGAAGAAGAAGAAGAAGAAGAAGGAGAAGGAGGAGACGCGAGAGGGAAGATGGCGAACATCCTGCAGCTCTAGACCGGGAACAAGTTCGCAGAAGATCCAGGATCCAGCCGTGAGTATTCGGTTTCACAATCGTCCTCATCTCGCCTCGCTCGTGACGCTCCATGATAACGCGCTCGGGATCCGTGGAGAGGCGCTTTGGGAATGACCTGGAAAAGCGCTTTTCATGCTTCCCAGACCCGAGAGGAGCCCGAACCGAGCGGATCCTCCAAGAAAAAGAAAAAAAACCCGGGCCCCTCGGAGCTCGTCAAGTGACGCGTTGCTGGAGCGTGTTTTCCTGCACTGGAAGGAGCGTCGCGGGATCGGCGCGCCGGCGGTGAGCGCATTCGAGGGACGGAATGCGAAATGTTCCGCCGCGCTGGAAGCCATTGCGCGGATTCGGAGCTCCGCGTCCATTAGTCGGACGCGACGCGTGACGCAACCGGAGCCTTTCAATGTGGCGGCGTGAAAATAGCGTTGTTGTTGTCGTTTTGCGCGACGGGCTCCAGGTGTTTGTCGCCGCAGGTGTAGAATGACACCGAGGGCTCCTCCAGACAAAAATGGAGTCTCGCTGGAGTCTAGAGAACAAAGGTTGACTTTCTCCTGCTGCCTCTGGCCACTGCACGGAGCTGGACGCGCGTCTGGTGACACATTTCATGCTCGTTTGCACTCCCCCCCACCCCAACTTGAGTCTGCGTGAAGTTCCCCTGCGGTGTTTTTAATAACATGCATGCTTTGGGGTTTAGTGCTGCTGTTTTTGGACTACATTGTGCGCGCGCTGGTCTGTGATGTTCTACAGTGGCCTACAGAAGAAGATCTCAGAGCCTCAGATATAAAGTGTAGTTTAGTTCTAGTGCAGGTGGAGTATTGTGGATGTGCAAGCTGCTGGTGTTCTCTGAACTTCAAATGCTGAACTATTCTTCCCTTTATGCACCTGTGTGTCGTTTGGGAGCAGATCTGAAGCTTCTGCTTGGAAGTGAAAGTGAATATCCGTGCACTGGTCTGGCTGTAGTTGCATGTGTGTTTGTGACATGTTTAGTGTTGCACACCATCAAAGCTTTTTGGTGAAAGGCGGTTGTTTCTCCATTGGCTCTGTGTGTGTGCTTCTGTGATCGCTCTGGCCACTGTGAAATCCCGCTGACAAAGACAGCGCACCACACACACACACACACACACACACACTCTCTCAATGCGACAGACGCAGGCCAGAGGAACTCAAAATGGTGGCACGTCTCCCATGTCAGGGCAAACAGGTTCTCTCACATGAAGGTTACTGGCTGGTTTTAAGGGCCTGCTGCTGTCTGCTGTTTCTAAGCAGCTTCTCTGAGGTTTATTGAAGCTGTGAGATCATTCTTTGTGCTGTTTTCACTGCTGATTGAATGCAACAAAAAGCATGGATTTGTGTGCGTGTGATGCTTAGTTTGTCTTCATGCAAGTTCTTCCACCTCCAAATCATTCTTCGATGCATTTTCTGCACGTGTGTAGTTTCACAGGATTGACTTTGATCTGGTCGAGCATCTGACCTGGAAAAGCTAAAAGCCGTCTTATGCAACTGTTGAGCGCACAGCGATGGCTCACGGTTCAAGCTCACCGCTGACCCACTTTTCATGAAGGTCCAGCCTGTTCAGCTTGCTGGAGAAGCAGACTGTGGGTTCGTTTTCAGTGAAATAGTCCACGAGAGAACATTTACTGTCTCTCTGCTGAACAGTGACTGGTGTTGTTCTAGTATTTTTGGCCATAGATGCGCAGAAGTTTGGATTATACATGTCAAATCTGTTTATTATGGCTTTCAGTGAAGCTCATTGCACGTCCTTTATTGTCTCTTTGTCATGTTGAACACAGAAAACCAATGAATGGACACACATGCATCATCTATTTTTAATGATAAACCAATGAGGGTGAAGTTAACCGAGTAAACGCGAGCTCGACAGCATTTTGAGACTGAAAAATAGCTTTTGAGATTTAATGCGTCCAGCGTTTAATGTCTATTCAGTTCCTCAATTAAAGAAGAAACATGGAGTTAGTTATGATCTTGACTATGGATGGAGTGCTTTATTGCTTTACTAATGTTTAAGTCAAGCTAGTTTGCAGTAGCTGACTTTTTAGACATTTCTCCAATCGTGCTGCAACTAACCGGTGATTATTTATTCTTAACTGATTTTCTTTTCTTCCAATGAGAAAAAGTTCCACAAACACGTCATCCAAACAATCTAGTGAATGTATCTGTGTAAACTATGCTTTACATTATAAGCAACTTTATATTTAAATCTAAGCAATAAATTCCATAACTTTAACTAATCACGAATAACTTCAGATGAATCTTTCTAGTGCACACTTATAATATTTAAACGGAGTATGGTTTCAAAAACCCAAAGTTTACGCATTGCTGTTATTTCAGCACACAAGTCGTGTTTACGACGAGTCGCTGAGTTATTTTATTACTGACTGTGGACTAGTCTTCAATAGGCTCGAGTAATACTAGTTTTGTTGTGAAATTTCACTGGTGTATAAAATGGTTTAATCATGTTGGTTGTTGATTATTTTTGTTACTGATTTTATGTTTGCACGATTTTTTCTGAATTTTTTTTTGTGTACGTGTGATTATAATTATGTGGCTATAAAATAACAATAATAAATTATGAGGATGATCATTGTTATTATTAGTGGTTATATTATTTTTTAAAAATTATATAAAATTTTATATATAAAAAAAAAATATATATAAAAATTTGTATTTTTAAAAATAATTAAAAAAAATAAAATATTAAATTGTAAATGGGAGTTTTCAAGAAAAATAATAATAGTAAAATACGAATAATTTTATATTACATTACAGCTGTAAAACGTCTACTGCAACTAATATTAATGATTGTTTTAATTTCTTCTTTTCACTGAGTTTTTATATTAGTGGAAAACTGCTGGTTTTGTTGACAACAGTGTGATTTCAGTTAATGGTGCGGCTCTAATCGTTGATATGCTGTATATCTGAAATGCGAGTCAGATAAAGCAGACGTATGAGGTTGATCTTACGGAGGTTTACCAGGCCGCGGATGTTTGTGTGCACGGAGTAATGTGGTGATTTCATCTGAATAGTTTTGCATGTCAAAGGCTGCTTGTGTTATTAATAAGGTGGGCGATGTGGAGAAGCGTTCTGCTTTCTTCAGGTCATTTTAATGACTCTCATTGCCTTCGTCCCTCCTAAAATCCACATTGAGGTCTTTGACTGATTGCAGGCTTTAGTCAGGAGTTGCACGTCATTCCAGTGCTTTCCAACAGCAGAAGATCGCTGCGTTTCAGATTGTTTTTAAGGACGCTGCTCGTTCCAGGCAGCTGAAGGGCTTCCATTTTGATGGTCGAGTGATCTGAGATACAAAATGGACCGGACGAGGCCGCTGAAGGAGGCAGAAACTCACTGGACTTTAGAGCTGTTCCTCAGGCGGCCTGACACAGAGAGAGAAGCGAGACACACAAAAGCCAATTGAAATGGTCCAGTGGACGCTTTCTTGACGTGATGCATTGACGTGATGCATTGGTTTCACACACACATTCACTCTTATCTAAAGAAGCCATAGGTTATATAACCTTCTGGTGGACAGTAGAAACAGTGACTGTGTGCTGTGTTTATTTACATAACCTGGTTTGGGTCATGATTAGTTGTGCTGCATGCTGTGTGTGTTTTAATTGAAATTCCAGTACACTGTAAAAAATGACCGTGAATTTAACGGTAAAAAACTGTAAAAATGCTACAGTAAAATCCTGTTAAATGGTTAACGGTAAATTCCCCTACTATATACGGTGAAAAACTGTATTGGACATTACATGTAATTTTACGGTAGTATACCGTTTTTTGGAAGAGTGAAAAAGACCATATAATTTACAGTGAATAACCGTAAATTGACATTCCCAGAATTCCCTGCGTTACATTTCAAATTTGATGTTTTTTTGTTGAAATAACTGTTTCTTCTTAGTTTGTATATTAGGGTTGTGTGTTACACCTAATGTTGTTAAATTAATGTTTATTGCATGGTGGTAAACCGTTATGAATTACGCACATGGTATCAATTTTTTTAAAACTGGCAAACAAGTGGCTAAGCCACGTAGACAGCGTCGAAAGAAAATCCTAAACATTGAATTGTTGGTGGGATTTATATGAATGGTTTAGATTTTAGATGGTTTATTTTCTTTTCATCTTGCCTCCATATAATGCATATTAATGTAGCATTTAAAAGGTAACCAAGGAAACGCAGTATCACTGCTGTTCCATAAGCGCCACCTGCTGTCAGAGAGTGAATCTGCGTCTCATTCAGAGCTTCTGCTGTTTAGGTTTCCTGCAGATATATTTTATGTTGCATAATTTGTTAATAAAATGTTGAAATTATACAATCTAATTCACATAAAAAAAACTTGCAGCATGTTAGTTTGAATCATGATTAAAATGCAGTGGTTTCATGCATTCCGATTCATATAAAGCACAGTCAGGGAAAAAACGTGATAAACCGCGAAACCGTTAAAAATAAACGTTGATACAGATTTTTGATCAGACCGCCCAGCACTAATTTTCGTTATTAATTCACTGAATTATATATTAAATACATGATACAGTCGCACTAGAAACCTTGTGAACACTTAAGAATTGTGGATGTTTTAGGGCTGTATGATTTGGGGGGAAAATCAAATCGTGATTTTTCTGATAAAATTGTCAATGCAATTTAAAACTTTTTTTTTAATTTGTACATTATACATTCTATTTTATGACTAAAATAATAATAATATTACTGGTTCTTAACAAATAAAAAAATATTAAACAATTTCAGTATTTAAAAAATATATAATACAACATTAATAATAGTGTTATTTTACATTACAAGTGTAAAATTACAATTCTAATCATTTTTATTAGTAATGAATAATGATTGTTTTTTAAAAATCATTGTTAAACCGTTGAACAGTTTTCCAGTCGTCTTCGGGCTCATCCACAGTGTTTTGTTCATTCATTTCACACTTTTCTAGCTCAGATTTTTCTAGTAGACCCCAAAGTCTGTAAAGTACTTGTGTGTCATGCTTTTAATTAGATTCTCTTTATGTGCTTCAGATCGGATCACACTGTAGCTCCCGTATTTCATCGCACGAGTGTTTTCAGTTCTCGATGTGAGTTTGTCCTTTATTTGTGTCTCAAACACGTCTCTCATTCACGCCGCTTCTCTCCTCGGCGGTGATAGAGCGGATCTGGCATGATTTAAGAGTCTGTGAGAAACTTATAAACCTGCTCATCCAGACACGGTTCCTGTTCTAGTTATGGTGTCATCGTGACGTTGTTTTGAAGAAAAGAGTCTTATATGAGAGTGAGAGGAGTTTTATTACAAAGGTTATCAGCTAAATTTTGATTAACATATTTTAATATCTAAATATATATATATATATATACACATTTAATGTATGTAAATGTAATTTATGTAAGATAAAAGAAACTGTTGTGCTGCCCAGTATTTTTGTGGAAACCGTGATACAAATGTTTGGGGTAAGTTTGAATTTTTATTTATTTTTTTAAATAAATGATTACTTTTGTTCATGAAGTATGCATTAAACTGATCAAACGTAACGGTAAAGACATTTCTAATGTTACAAAAGATCAAATAAATGCTGTTCTTTTGAACTTTCTGTTCATCTGTGAATCCTGTCAAATAAAATGTATCACCGTTTCCTCAGAAATATGAAGCTGTTTTCAACATTGATAATAATCAGAAATGCTTCAAATCTGCATATTAGAATGATTTCTGTTCAGATAACATTATATGATGATATATATATATATATATATATATATATATATATATATA
>NW_015506374.1:191939-219875 GCF_001515645.1 Sinocyclocheilus grahami
ATATATATATATATATATGGTGGGCCTTGAAGTCAAAAGGGTTGAGAATCACTGTTTTCGATCATGATATGGATGTTTGCAGTGAGTTGTGTTCTCTCTTCGTGTCTGATGATCCAGCAGTATCTCTGTGCTTCTGCAGATGTGTCTGGAAACATTCAGCCTTCTGTAGACGGCTCTGTTCCTATAGAAGCCGAGTGCAGAGGCAGGACAAGGCGTCCTTTGAGAGCGAACAGCGGCGGTGTTGTCGCAGGAGGTGCCAGTGTCCAAGTCTGATTAAATATTGAAAGGCGTTGGAAGGAAGAAAGCTCTCGTCGGTGAGTTAATATTAATGGATCGCTCGTCTTTCTGACGTGTGACTACAAGAGAGTTTGGTTTGGCCCAACTGAGAGGGACGCGGGACATTTGCATGTTGCGTTGCTATTTATAGATGTGAGTTTTTGGAGTCTCTCTGTTCGAGATCCTTCAGCTACACGCTCATGGTTCATGTTCTGATTCTGGTTTCTCTTTGCATGAACATTCATAGTATTATTCAGCTTCACTTACTCTTGGGTTTTCATGCATCTTCTGCACGTTTTAGAGGAGAAGCTTCATAATCAGATCACACACAAAATATGACAGAAGATGGGTAGAACTTTATGAATGATGCTTGTTCCTAAGAAACTGTAGATATTGGCCAATGATTGGCTTGATCTGATCGTGCAAACACTGGCCTGGTCAATTTATTATCCACAAGTATTTTTAGTGCAGTGTGTGAAATAAGCCTCAGAAATGTCATGTACATCTTAGTACCTGTTTAATTTGCTCTGTAGATATGGTTATCATCATTAGTTGACATATGCAGAATCATCAACAGTGTTACGCTTTCAGGTCCTTCAGGTTAGTGAATGGTTAGTAACTAGTTCTTCTTGTACTGCATTTTCAACACAAACAGACGACAAAATGATCTGCTTGAAAGGCTGTGGTGGCTGATTCCAGCATTACAGATGTAACTCTTCTGCTCAGCAAAGCTGCATTTATTTGATCAAAAATACAGTAAAAACAGTGAAATATTATTATAATGTAAAACAGCTGTTTTCTATGTGAATCTCTGTTAAACTGTAATGTATTTCTGTGATGCGCAGCTGTATTTTCAGCATCATTCCTCCAGTCTTCAGTGTCACATGATCTTCAGAAATCAGTATAATATGCTGCTCTGCTGCTCGAGAAACATTTCTGATTATTATCAGTGTTGAAAACAGTTGTGCTGCACGATATTTTTGTGGAAACTGTGATACATTTTATTTTTCAGGATTTCAGAAAGTTCAAAAGAACAGCATTTATTTGAAATAGAACTCTTTTGTAACATTAGAAACTCACTTTTGAGCAATTTAATGCATCCTTGCTAAATAAAACTATTTTAAAAATCATACGAAAAAAAAAAACAAACTTTTGAACTGTAGTGTATATCATAACATTTATTGTATTAAACTGCTTTTTTACATTTTCAATTATGCATATGAAGGTTTTCAACTGGCGCTTAAAAGTATTAAATAGTCCTGATAACATAAGTACCATTCAAATAAGTTTTTGAAATAGTTTTTCTCCCCAAAATATTGGCTAGAAAGGGTTTTAGATCAGAGCAGCACACTGAAACATGATGTAAAGAAACGGGTGCAAATTTACACTAAGATTTGTGGCTGTTATTTATGGCTGTTGAAAGCTTCATGATATGTGAACTGATGTTTATTTGCTTTAAACATTTGTTTCAAGACGAACTGAACGTGAACGTTTCTCAGACGTGTTCTTGTCTTTGTGGAGATGATTCTGGTGACACATTCAGGTCTTCTGCCGTCATGCAGTACGGCTGGTTAAGATGATGCTGTGCTGCAGATGACTCAAAGCTCAAGCACAGATGGAAGTGGACATTTCAGACGAGCTTGTTTCTTCAGTAAACACTTGATTTTTAGTCAAATCAGTATTTGCTCTGGGTCCTCCCAGGCTCTTGTTGTCCTCCAGCGGGGAAAAGTCCTTCATTAGGAGATCCAAACGGAGGAACATCTCTTGTCTTTGGTCGAGCGTGTCTCTTTTCACGCTTTGATGTTCTATGTGGTTTGATGGTAACTCTCATTGGCTTGAGAAAACGGCCCGAATCAGGCCAAAGACAGAAAGAGAGCAGTGGAATTAGAACTGAATGTTTCCTGAGGGAAAACACTTCCTGGTTATTTTGCAGTGTTTTGGTCCCGAGCGTTTCATTCTTTTCCTCTTAGAGTCGCTCCCAAAGCTCTGATGGCCTCATTGGATGCTGAAGCGTGAACATTTGTATAGTAACTTTGTTTAATGACACTGTTTGTAGCATCTTGCCCACTTGACCCTCAGAGTTTATATAGTGCAGTAGTATAGTGTAGTATGGTGCAGTGAAGTATAGTACAGTGCAGAGTAGTGTAGTATAGTGCAGTATAGTATTGTGTTGTATAGTTTAGTGTGGTGTGGTGTAGATTAGTGTAATATAGTGCATTGTAGTATTGTGTAGTGTGGTGCACTGTAGTATAGTGCAGTATAATTTAGTGTGGTGCTGTGAAATATAGTATAGTGCAGAGTAGTATTGTCTAGTATAAAGTGTACTACTAGTGTAGTATAGTGCAATGCCGTGTAGTATAGTTTGGTATAGTGCAATGCAGTGTAGTAAAGTATAGTATAGTGCAGTGCAGTGTAGTATAGTGCAGTGCAGTGTAGTATAGTGCAGTGCAGTGTAGTATAGTGCAGTGTAGTGTAGTATAGTGTAGTATAGTGCAATGCAGTGAAGTATAGTATAGTGTAGTATAGTGCAATGCCGTGTAGTATAGTTTGGTATAGTGCAATGCAGTGTAGTAAAGTATAGTATAGTGCAGTGCAGTGTAGTGTAGTATAGTGCAGTATAGTGTAGTATAGTGCAATGCAGTGTAGTAAAGTATAGTGTAGTATCGTTTAGTATAGTGCAATGCAGTGTAGTAAAGTATAGTATAGTGTAGTTTAGTGTAGTAAAGTATAGTATAGTGCAATGCTGTGTAGTAAAGTATAGTGTAGTATCGTTTAGTATAGTGCAATGCAGTGTAGTATAGTATAGTGTAGTATAGTTTAGTATAGTGCAATGCCGTGTAGTAAAGTGTAGTATAGTGCAGTGTAGTAAAGTATAGTATAGTGTAGTATAGTTTAGTATAGTGCAATGCAGTGTAGTAAAGTGTAGTATAGTGCAATGCAGTGTAGTAAAGTGTAGTATAGTGCAATGCAGTGTAGTAAAGTGTAGTATAGTGCAATGCAGTGTAGTAAAGTGTAGTATAGTGCAATGCAGTGTAGTAAAGTGTAGTATAGTGCAATGCAGTGTAGTAAAGTATAGTATAGTTTAGTATAGTGCAATGCAGTGTAGTAAAGTGTAGTATAGTGCAATGCAGTGTAGTAAAGTATAGTATAGTGTAGTATAGTGCGATGCAGTATGGTGCAGCATAATTCTGTGTAGTGAAGTATAGCATAATGCAGTTCAGTGTAATGAAATGCAGTGTAGTGTAGTATAGTATATTGTAGTGTAGTATAGTGTAGTGTAGTATAGTGTCATTTACAACGTGGAGACCAGTTGTTCAGGTTCTGTTTTCTGTGAAAACATTTCTGTTTTGTTCTGATTTTCTGTGAAATTGAAAGCTAAAATTAGACATAAAAAAACCTAATTCAAAATATTAAATAAATAAAAACTATAATAGTGTATAAAGGATGCTGAAATAACTCTAGTTGGAAGTTGTATTTTCAAACTTGAAAGTATTGCTAATATAACTCGGTGTGTAGACGTTTACATTTCGAGAACATTTTCTTTAATTGGTCTTAAAAAGGTCTTAAATTTACCCGCAGAAACCCTGGTGATTGTTGACCCAAAAATGATCATTCTGTCTTCATTTATTTTCCCTCGTGTTGTTCAAACCTGTATGATTTACTTTCTCCAGTGGAACACAAAAGAAGATATTTTCAAAAGTGTTTTTTTGTTATTATTTCCAAAGTCAGTGTTGTTTTGGACCCCATTGACTTTCATTGCATGATCAAAAACAATTGAAATATTCTTCAAAATATCTTCTTTTTGTGCTCCACTGAAAAAAGAAGCTCATAAAGGTTTGAAAGTCTCCTCCATGACGGCTCTCCAGTCTCATGTGTTTTCATGTGTTTTTGATGTGAAAGACACATTGTGCTTGATGTCAAATGATGCAACGTGCCATTGGTAGATGTGTTTCTGGTAACCGATCACGACGCTCTGAGCTTTAAGATGCAGAAATGAGATTTGAGTGCTTGGCTTTGACATGGGGCTGAGTAAATGATGACAGTATTTTGGGGTGCAGAATATACATTGCACAAATGAGATATCTTGACGATTTTGGTGATCAGATGGGTGTTAAAGTGCTTGAGGAAAGCGTGACCTTGTTAAATGTAGGATCTCCAAGAGTTTCATCCATCATCATTAGATAAAACGTTCCCACGCCTGAGACCGGCAATTACTGAAGCTCAGTGGGGATGAAATATATCATGTGTTCTCATATGTTTGTTTGGTTTTTGTAAAGACATTTTATTAAATTGTTTTGATCTGTTTGCTGTTTGGTTACTATTTACTATTTTTAATTGTATTAAAACCAGTTAGTTTGACCCGCAAACATCATAATAATAATAATTATTAATTATAATAATATGTGGAACCCACAACAACTACAAAACAAAAGCATCCAAAAATATATGATCTCTTTTTTATTATTATTCATAGATAATAACAATTGAGATTTCAATTATATTTTGACTTTTGAGCTGTGACCCTAGATATCTGGTGAACCTTATGCTGGATGTTTTAGAAGAAATAAAATCAGTAAAGACGTTTTTATGACCCTAAGAAACCAAACTTTTTAAATTCATCGATTCTTGAGGCGCTTTTTTTAGACTCAGCGTTACGTAGAACGCTGTTCTAGAGTTGTTTCCTAAAAGAAGTTCCTTTATTTGAAATAGAAAAACTAGATTTATTTTCTGTATTGTGAAAAGAATAGCAGTGGATTTGATGATGTTTGCTCTTCTTGATGAGTTGAGCGCTGTCGAGTGGTTTCTGTCGCAACTACTGTACAGACGTGAGTGATCTTCACCAGATTACAGCGGATCTCACGCAAACAAACTCAGTAATGGTGTGAAAGATGAACACCAGCATGTGCAGCGCCGTTTAGCAGTTCTGAAGTCATATTCAGAGGTAGAGTTGCTTATTTGAGCTGAAGAACCCTTTAAGATGAAAGGTTAAGACTTCATGTTGCCGTGTTAGTTCACGTTTAGCAGACTTCTGAGCTGCGTTCCTCAAAAACATCGTCAGCTAAGTTGATCGTAGAGACCATTTGTTGCAGTGGCTTTTGGGAAACGCAGCCCTGGATGATAAAATGTCACAATAGTGCTCATAAGTTGAACTTTGTTTGCTCAAATCATTCTAAAAAACAATATTTTGATGTTAGTCAAGTTAATGAAGCGACTGGGTGTTTTGTTCTCTTCGTTCTTACAGAGACGAGAGCATTCCTGTGCTCGTCTCCTGCTTATATTGATGCATATATATTTTTATATCTCAATGGTTTATTGAAGTTTGACTGTTTTATGTGCATCTTATTCGCCATTGTGAAATTTTATCATATACAGAAATGTGCAAAAAATGGTTCAGCAAGTCTTTCTGCAGGTCACATTGTTACGTCAGTGACTCTTTGAATCTTTCAGTCATTCAAAACACTGATTCATTCAGCAATAAACCAGTGAGACTCTTTGAGTGAGTCATTCATTCAAATCATTTGTTCAACGTCACTGATTCTTTCAAAAGAGAAACAAGTGACTGTCTTTACGAGTGAGTCATTGAATCAGTTATTCAAACAATTTGTTCACTGGGATTCTTTCAGAAAAGAAACATTTGGCTATTTTTATAAATAAGTAATTGAATCATCCAATCAATCGATTTGTTCAGAACACTGATTCATTCAGAGAAATGAAACAATTGGCTGTCATTATGAATAAGTTGTTGAATGACTCATTAAAATGATTTGTTTGGCACTGATTCTTTCAGAAAAGAAACAAGCCGCTGTCTTTGAGTCTCTGAATCATTCATTTAATCGATTTGTTCAAAACACTGATTTATTCATATGATTCAACAACACTGATTCATAGAGAAGTGAGACAAAGTAACTCAATAACGTGTCTAAAATGTACCGTTCACTGGGATTCTTTCAGAAAAGAAACATTTGGCTATTTTTATAAATAAGTAATTGAATCATCCAATCAATCGATTTGTTCAGAACACTGATTCATTCAGAGAAATGACACAATTGGCTGTCATTATGAATAAGTTGTTGAATGACTCATTAAAATGATTTGTTTGGCACTGATTCTTTCAGAAAAGAAACAAGCGGCTGTCTTTGAGTCTCTGAATCATTCATTTAATCGATTTGTTCAAAACACTGATTTATTCATATGATTCAACAACACTGATTCATAGAGAAGTGAGACAAAGTAACTCAATAACGTGTCTAAAATGTACTCCAGAGCTGTTGTATAAAAGCAGTATCATAATTTAGGTGTTTTCTGTTTCTTGCGTGATATTGCTGATATATCAATATGTTTTATAAAAGATAGAGTCTCAGAGGAGGTTCATTGTCTCTCTCATGGCCGGTTAAGAACAGAGCGAGTGGAGAATAACGCTAGTGTTTTTGCAGAAGGGGTTAGCGGGTCTTAAAGCGACTCTTGGGAAGGGCTTGTGTTGGATGCGTCTCAGAAGCTTCATGTTGGTTTGTTAATGGCTGACCTATTTCTGCTGCCATATGCTTCCTGGAAGGGATTTGCTTTGAAACATAAAAGCCAGTGATTTGGATGGAGGAAGAAGATTATGAGCACATCACTCCAGAAGATCTCGCATCTGTTGATAGGAACGTCGGGAAATAGTTGACGTGATGTGAAGCGCTCGTGTTGATTCGTGTTTGTGATCGTTTAATCACTTTTACAGAAAGTGTCTGTGTGTCATATTAGGTTCTTTGCGTCTGTTTTAAAACACTGATTTTTTTGTGTTATCTGTGTGTTTGGACAGATTTGTATGTCTCTTCTGCTCAGCAAGGCTGCATTTATTTGTTCAAAATTACAGTAAAAATTGTGAAATATTATTAGAATGTAAAACAGCTGTTTTCTATGTGAATCTCTGTTAAACTGTAATGTATTTCTGTGATGCGCAGCTGTATTTTCAGCATCATTCCTCCAGTCTTCAGTGTCACATGATCTTCAGAAATCAGTATAATATGCTGATCTGCTGCTCAACAAACATTTCTGATTATTATCAGTGTTGAAAATAAGCTTAATCTTTAATATTACTCGTCACTTTTGTAGTTTATCACTACAAAAGTTTATGATAAACATGTGTTATCATATTATACTGCATTTCTTTCATTAAAAATTATTTTTCCTATTTCCGATAAAAAAATATTATTTTAAGACCCTACGAAGCCAAGCTCTTTAAATTCATAGATTCCTAAAGGCTCTTTTCTAGACGTGATGTTGCACACGGATGGAGTCGTCGTTATGCGTTACTCGTAGCATGTTTTCAATCCGGTTTATCAGGAAACTCCAGTGAGAACGGGAACTGGTTTTGTCGGAGCGGTTCACGTCTGATCTCGTCTGGCAGATCTCTGGCGCGGACCGAGCTTTATCACGAGAATCATCTGAGACTTCCTCATTTGAGGGATGGCACATGACCGAGCGCTTTGAGGAACTGGAGGTTTGCAGAGCTCGGTTTCTCCTGCTGTAATGGAGAACATGAGAAGTTTTGGCTGGTTTTGCTCGGCGTGAAACCGAACGTCTCGCTGCGTTTCCTCTTCTTCTCTGGCCTCTCGTGATCGAAGGAACTGACGAGCGTTCTCAATGATCAGATGATTTTAAGGGCTCATATCTTAATATGTTCAAGCCTTTAGATGATATTTCATGCATGTTGATTTTAAAGGGACAGTTCACCCAAAAATGAACATTCGGTCATCACTTGTTCACTCTCAAACATGTTTTTATTTTCTGTGGAACATAAAACAAGATATTTCGAAGAGACAAACAACACTGGACGCCTTTGGCTTTCATTTTATGGACAAAAAACACCATAAAACATCCATAAAATTAAAGTCAAAGGGTCCAGTGTTGTTTGGTTCTTCGAAATATCTTGTTTTATGTTCCATAGAAGACAGAAAGTCTCTTGGATCAAGTGCAAATCAGACTCCAGGATCATATAAGTGTATTAATAACATGCTGTTGAACCAGGGTTATTTTAGTTGACTAAAACTGAGAGGAAAGCCATTAACAAAACGCGTTACTTGAAGTGTTAACTAAAGCAAAATATAAAAAACTTAGTTCAGCTAGTTGCAGAGGAATAATGTCTCATTTTAATTTAGTTTAACTTGATGTACTAAATTAACTAGAACTTTATATATTTAGGCTATGTATATTTTTAAAAACGGCTAAAAGGGACAAAAACACCCACAAAAAAACTTTCAACTTCTGTGCTATATAAAATTAAAATAAAAAACATCCAAAATATGAATTAAAACTGATAGTATCTCAATGATACTAAATTAACACTGTATTGAACCAACTTCAAGTTATGTATTAATAAAAATAAAGCAAATTAAATCAAACCGCTGATTTTCTGCTCTTCCTCGTTTTATTGTGTTTACCAACAAAAAAGTGCGTGAGATATGGGGGAAAGGAGAAATATATTTAACAAAACTAATAACTTCATAAATTAACAAAGTATTTTTGACACCTAATGGAACTGCGTACATACCCAGGCTAAAAATGAACATGAAACCTGACTTTTTTGTTTTGGTGATATCTCTTTAAAAAAATAATAGTAAAAAATCTGAAAAAAATAAACGGATGTGCATTTTGAGGGTCTTCAAGCATTTGCAAAGTTTTGTTCCTTTTATACATGTATATGAGTCAAAGATGTTAAGATGTCGCATCAAAATACATTTAATAAAGTGATTTTATGTCCATAGAAAGCACATTAAGTGTAAGTAAAGTGTCTACTTTTAAGGTTTCTACTTTAAAAGTTTTTGGAGAATAAAATGTCAAAATTTGATTGAAATAATGTTACATTGTCATTCAGTGTAACACAATACTTATATAAAAATTCAAACAACATGCTTATTCTGACGTGTGCATATTAAAATATATATAAAATAATAAGGGAGCATATTAAATTTTATTGAGTTTTAAATGAGTAAAAACTTCTTACTGACAAATGGGCAAAACCTAGGATAGTGGCACATTTTAAAAATGTAAAATTACAGCTGATTAGTATTTGGGGTGAACGTAATTAGTCTTTTAATAAGTCATAAATTGATTTTTGTTGTAAATATGCCTGACAGGATTGTTACACTGGGTGACATTTTAGTGACTCTCTTCTGTAAATCAGGGGAAAATGTATCATATTTATTTTTTGCTCGGAAAAACAAAAACAAAATTGCAATTAAATTAAACAGAAAACTTTTTACTTTTTTTGGGAACAACAACAACAATTTAAAGCAGTATTACACTTATTGTTTTTATGCTTAAACCCTTTTTCTTCTTTGACCCATTTTTTATAAATATATATATATATATATATTTACTAATTTTTAAATTTGGGTTAAAACCTCATGCGTTATGAGGGTTAAACTCTTTTGATATTTGTGTTTTAGTTTATCCAGAGGAATCATCTGAGACAAACACGCTACTTCAGTGAAGTGTAACTGAGATTTGCCTGAGCTCTGAGTGATTAAATAGTCATCATTAAAAACTCAGAACGCACAGTCTCTGTTTGTAATAATCAGGGTAAATATTAATACTAGTTTCTGGCTGTTGGGTTTTACCGTGTGTAATTGTTCCTCAACCCTTAATTAAATGGCTGAAAATGTCGTTAGTCAGTGCGTCATTATTCGTTCATGAGAGCTGATTAGATGTTTCTGGTCAAACAGAATGAAGAATGTGAATGTTTAGCCGGAGAGTTTCTCTGTCTCGGTGTTGTGTGAGATGGTGGACCAACGGTTAAAGACAAAACCTCTACTTCTAATCAGCTTAATGTTGCTTATTCAGAGAGTGTCTTTGAGAGGGGTATAGACGAGGCTGTTAAGGCAGGTTGGTGATTAACAAACATCAGTAGACTTTGGAATCTGGTGGCACTGGGATAGAAAACCGCCGTTCGCTGCTTCCAGTTTTTCCCATCGCTCTCTTGTCTTCCTCATTCTTAGCCCAGGGCTGCAGATGTTTTGTGAGCTCTGAAAGAGGGAAGTCCAGGCATGCTTTGCATTTTTAGACCCCCTCGTGAAGCTTTAGTTCCTCTAAGCTCGTTTTGAGGACGTGAGAGACTCTTGACTCGGTCCTGTCAGCGTGCATGGACAAAATCAACTAGCCCGCGGTCAACCAGCTAAGACTAGTCAGTGTTGAGGAGGCCTGGTGCAGTTAGGCTGGTTTAGGATCATGTTGACTAAAAGTCTTTAAATTTGGTGTTGACAGCAGTGAAATGAAGACATTAATGTAAGTGGCCATTCACGTAAAAACAAAAGATGAGGGAAGTGGAATACTAAAAATGTTTTAACCTAATTTAACTTTAAAGCAGCAACTGAACTCAAGTTTTTATTTGGCTGTGCAGGTCATTTCAACTCATCTTGTCTAGTTGAATCTTGTATAACGTAAAAAATGAAGTTGAAATTGGTTCAGTTGTTTTGAGTTGACATATTGGAAAAACATATGCTGCCATGACTCATTTTTACAGTAAATGGGGATAATTTTTTTTACTTATTTGTGACCCTGGAGCACAAAAGCAGTGTTAAGTCGCTGGGGGATATTTGTAGCAATAGCCAACAATACATTGTATGGGTCACAATTATACATTTCTCTTTTATGCCAAAAATCATTAGGATATTAAGTAAAGATGAAGATATTTAGTAAATGTCCTACCGTAAATATATCAAAACTTAATGTTTGATTAGTAATATGCATTGCTAAGAACTTCATCTGAACAACTTTAAAGATGATTTTCTCAATATTTAGATTTTTTTGCACCCTCAGATTCCAGATTTTCAGATATTGTCCTCTCCTAACAAACCATAGATCAGTGGAAAGATTATTATTCAGCTTTCAGATGATGCATAAATCTCAATTTTGAAAAATTGACCCTTATGGCTGGTTTTGTGCTCCAAGGTCACATTTTAACATAAACATCTTAAACATGAGAAAAAGATGTCAGTCTAGTGCATGTTTAACATAGGAAAAAAGCAGTACTGTGGAACGCAAAAACATGGTTTATGTCACGCTGAAATGCACAGCGCTGTATAGATCTAGCAATTTAACATAAACATCTTAAACATGAGAAAAAGATGTCAGTCTAGTGCATGTTTAACATAGGAAAGAAGCAGTACTGTGGAACGCAAAAACATGGTTTATGTCACGCTGAAATGCACAGCGCTGTATAGATCTAGCAACATCAAGATCATGGGTTCAATTGTTATTCACACGCAGTACTGCGCAAGTCTTTGGCACATTAGATGCTTGTCAAAAACATTGGTTTTAAGACAGTTCTTTGTTTTTCACAATGTGAAACTTCTTCTAGATGCTTAGAACAACCAACCTGCAGGGTACGGTACTATGAGAAGTTTTAGCCACTGCTTGTAAGGGTTATTTATCTATCACGTCGATATTTGGTGCGTCCACCCTTTGCTTTGTCCCAAGGGTGTTAGGTACTCCTGTGCACCATTTACAAGAAAGTTTGCAGGAAGGTTGTTCTAACGTCTTGGAGAAGATTGCACGGTCACCGCGTTAAACCAAGTGATTTTCTGAAGCGTCTAATGTGCCAGAGTCTTTAGCACAGCACTGTGCGAGCTCCACTTGCACACCTTTGGATGCTCTGTATATCGCTTCGGGTGAAAGCTTCTGCAGAATGTAAAATTTGATACGTTTTTTAAAAACCCAAGATGTTGAAAATATGACAGGCTGAGCTCAGGCTGGCACGCCAGAAGGTTTTTTCCCTGTGCTTCTGCTGAGCTGTGCAGGCTGAAGGTTTTGGGTGCGTTACATCTGCTAGATAGATTTCTGTCAGCTGCTCTCCAGTGGCAGCGAGAGGATCAGATCTGTGAGTCCATGTTACGCTCTGCCTGAACACCTCAGCACACATTGCTGCTCTTAAAATGGCTGCCCTTGAAGCTCAAAGGATCTGTGGCGCTCAGTGGCTGTCCGAGCCGCGCCAAGCACATGAAAGCTTTACAAATTTCACCCCATTAGCCTGGAAGTATCTGACGCTCCGGCGGATGGGCCGCTAGGTGCAATTTTGTGTTGTTCAATGCCTCTAGTTTTGCATTTGTGTTTTCCTCCTCTACCAGACTTCATGGTTTGTCCAGATATGGCTGTCGAGATGAGTGTAAGTTTGCTCTGAGTTCCTCTCGAGTGCTGGAACACATCAGGGCGAAGCTGAAACTCGACCTCGAGAGACAATGCCTCCCTGCCCTGGGACACACTGGCAGTGTTGTTGAGAATGAAGGTTGAAACCAGTGTCTGCTTTTACAGTTTGAGGCCACAGGTGATAAGCCATAGGTGTGAGAGCTCGGATATCTTTATTCTCGACAAGAGAGATCTTCTCATCTTGCAAGAATTTCAGCCATGAAACCTGTTTTCAGTCTAGTGTCTGTTGCATGTACTAATTTGATGGGTGTTTTTAATC
This sequence comes from Sinocyclocheilus grahami, assembly GCF_001515645.1. NCBI lineage: Eukaryota > Metazoa > Chordata > Actinopteri > Cypriniformes > Cyprinidae > Sinocyclocheilus > Sinocyclocheilus grahami. The sequence goes on from NW_015506374.1 coordinate 204,661, forward strand.
ATTAGGTATTAAACCCTTAAGCATTGATGCATAGCTCCTCCTGCACCACTTGTGCGACAGACATGATGTGATATTGCTGTCATTCTAGTATTTTCATTAGGTGGGTGAAGCAACAATAATGTAGGATGGGATTTAATTTGGTAACACTTTGGTTGACTAGAAGTAACTTTGCAACTACTAACAGTCATTAGAGTAGACTGTCTGCTTAATATCTGCTACTAACTCGTAACTTAACAGTCTGCTAATACTGTAATGACTGCTAGTTAACATGTAGTTGCAAAGTTACTTAAGTGGACTATCAAAATAAAGTGTAACTCTTAATTGTATCTAATAGGATTTGATTGCACCATGTAAAGATAATATTGATCAATATTATTATTACCCAACCGCATTGCCTTGGTTACATCAAAAGAAAGGTTTTTATTAGCTTTTGATGAACGTAAACAATATTTTTTTGGAATTGCAAGTAATGCAGTGAATAGGAACAGTGAAAATTACTAAAGTAAATAGTGGATTTTGATTTCACATCATCTTTAAGGTGCTGATGTTGTATGATACCTGTAGTTCATGCATTTGCGTCTCTTGTTTTAATAACAATTGCATGTCCTTGATAGTATTTTAGTCCCTTTTCTTGGCGAATTAAGAGTCTCTTCACTGATTTGATCTCAGTTTGTCCTCACAACCGGTAAAAATGGTTCATTGTGCCTTTAGAATGAATAAGATCCAAGTAGAATCTATTTTGTTTGTTTTTACAGCATTCAAGGCCTCCTCTAATGTGTAGCGTTGCACTAAACCCATATAACACTGGCCTTGACATTGAGGCCTTTTCTTGCAGAAATCACCAGCAGAATGTGTTCTGGTGCGTGAGCCAGCCAAGGCTGAAGGTTTACTCTGGTTTGTGTTGATGGCTTTCAGATCTGCAGTGCTGGTACCGTGCTGTACGACTGCTAAATGCATTCCTGTTGTTGAGTTCATGCTAATATTCATGTCCTTGCCACACAGATCAGATAGAGAATGACCCATGATGAAAGAAAAACATGTTCGTTGTTTCTGTACATAACAGCACTGGATCTTCCATACTGTCAGAGAGATCGACTTTCACCATGTCAGATATGTCTAGGTCTGGCATGGATCTAGATGCCAGCATGCTGAATGATTCCAAAAGCAGTTCAGATGATGAACTCTGTGACTTGGATGATCCCAGTTATACAGAGTCAGCTGAGGATTCTACTAAGCTGCTTCTGTCAGAAGAGGATAATGACCTGCTGGAAACTAAAGGAGTTCCATTCAAAAGACACATGAACAGGTTCCAGTGCCCTTTCTGCTCCTTCTTGACCATGCACCGGCGTAGTATTTCTCGTCACATAGAAAACATACACTTATCTGGCAAAGCTACGGTGTATAAATGTGACGAGTGCCCCTTTCTTTGCACCAACCCACTTAAACTTGACGCGCACAAACAATGTCACGGTGGGTCTTCCGAATGGGACACTATGGACCTAACCAGTGAAAGTGTAGATGGTCCGGCTGAACGCTCCGAGCCGGTGAACAGGGGAAATGGCAGCTCTAAAATCAACGGGAAAAAATCCAGCACAGTCGAAGAACAGCAGGGTCCTCATCGGTGCTCACTGTGTAACTTTTCCACCATCACACTGAAAGGTCTACGTGTCCACCAGCAACACAAACACTCATACTGTGATGGAACACAAGTCACAAGTCAAGAGGGCTCGTCCAATGAGCAGCAAGATTCGGAGTCCGAGTCCTACAGCTCCTTGAGCTTCGTTCAGAAAACTCAGACCTCAATCCTTGGAATTTCAACCAAGAAGCATCTTATTGGGAAGACGGCAAGAAAGTCCATCAATGATTTGCCTTTGGATCTCTCTCCTGTCAAAAAACGGACGAGGATTGATGAAATTGCGAACAATCTCCAGAGCAAGATTAGTCAAAGCCAGCAGCACGAAGATGTGATTAACCTTGAGGAGATGGATGATGGCGTGGAGGAGAATGGGAATCACATCGATTTAGAAACAAGCAAAGAGAGAGAAACCTCTAATGCTCGAAGTCAGCACTACACCTTCAACACTCAGCACCTTCATGTTAGAAATTCTGGAAGTCTTCAGACAGAGCGTGGTGTTGGGAAAAGAAAACGCAATCTGCAGTCCAAACTTGGATCAAGAAACATTCCTGTTCAAGTAACCATTTCTGATGATGAAGACAATTACAGTGCCTCTATGGAATCTAAAGATGCCCAAGATCAAAGCAGCCAAGATAGCAGAGAGATATATCAAGACAACACTGAATACAATACTGAAGAACCTGGGAACCTGTTCTACTGCAAACATTGCGAGTACCAAAACAAGTCTGCTCGCAGTGTCAGCACACACTACCAGAGAATGCACCCTTATATCAAGTTTAGCTTCAGATACATCCTGGACCCAGAGGATCAGAGCGCAGTCTTCCGTTGTCTCGAGTGCTTCATCGAATATAACAACTTTAATGATCTGCACCAGCACTATATGACACACCATCCAGAAGCAAGCAACGTTTTGAACTTTAACCAGCCAGATCTGGTGTACATGTGCCGTTTCTGTTCCTACACAAGTCCAAATGTGCGGAGCCTGATGCCCCACTATCAAAGAATGCACCCTTCAGTGAAGATCAACAATGCCATGATCTTCTCCAGCTACATGGTCGATCAGCCTCATAAGAGTGCTGCTGAGTCCCAAACACTGAGGGAAATCTTGAATTCTGGGCCCAAGAGTTTCAGCCCCACCTCATCTGGGTCCAGATCATCATCCAGTCCTGCTCTCAAAAGCATCTGCAAAACGCCAGAAGCAAACACTGAGACTGAAGCTTTTCGAGAAAGTCTGGGTGGTAATGTGGTGGTTTACGACTGTGATGTCTGTTCTTTCTCAAGTCCCAACATGCACTCCGTATTGGTCCATTATCAGAAAAAACACCCCGAGCAAAAGGCCTCCTACTTCCGCATACAGAAGACCATGCGGGTCATATCTGTTGACCCAGCACAGTTGTCGAACAATTCAACCTACAGCCTGACGAGCACCCCCAAGTCTTCAAACGTCATCTTGCCTGTGGCTCTGGATGAAGATGTTTACTACTGCAAACACTGTGTCTACAACAACCGCTCTGTAGTGGGCGTTCTGGTCCACTATCAAAAAAGACATCCGGAGATTAAGGTGACAGCAAAGTACATAAAACAAGCACCCCCAACTCCGGGACTGCTGAAACTCATGGATGAGTTACAAATCGCACCCCCTAAACAGTTTCTGAAGCAATTCAACAACAACGGTATTGAAGGATCAAGTAATTCCAACACTAAAGGAGCATCCGACCAAGGGGAACCTGAAATGCTGTTCTTCTGCCAGCACTGCGACTATGGGAACCGCACTGTGAAGGGGGTTTTGATTCACTACCAGAAGAAGCACAGGGACGTGAAAGCCAATGCCGACCTCGTCCGTAGACACACGGCTGTGGTCAGGAGTCAGAGAGAACGAGCGCAGATGATCCAAGCGGGAAGTTCCACGTCCACTGCAACTGTAGCTACTGAAGCAGAAAAATCCAGGGCGTTACGATCTTTGAAGTGTAGACACTGTGTGTACACATCTCCTTATGTGTATGCCTTGAAGAAGCATTTGAAGAAGGATCATCCTACTGTGAAGGCCACGGCCATGACGATCTTACACTGGGCTTATCAGGACGGTGTGTTAGAGGCTGGTTATCACTGTGAGTGGTGCATATATTCTCACGCTGAACCAAGCGGGCTGCTCATGCATTACCAAAGACGCCATCCTGAGCACAACGTCGACTACACTTACATGGCCAGCAAACTGTGGGCTGGTCCTGATACTTCCGCCAGCAGACAAGCTGGGAACTCTGAAGCGAAGCATTACCAATGCAGAGATTGTGCCTTTGAGGCGTGCTCCATCTGGGACATTACTAACCATTACCAAGCAGTACACCCTTGGGCCGTCAAAGGTGACGAGTCTGTCCTGCTCGACATTATCAAGGGAAACCAAGCACCTGATAAGCTGCTCCCACAACTGCCCAAAGGACACGTTTCAATGTACAGTCCGTTCAACAGCAACCAGCAGGAAGAGACTGCAGTTGAAGTCAGTCGCCGAACACATGAGCGACAACCTAATCTCTCTCTGTCTGTCGCGTCGTCTATCTCAAACAACCCTTACCAGTGCACCGTGTGCTTGTCTGAGTACAACAGTCTTCATGGACTTCTGACCCACTATGGCAAAAAACACCCGGGCATGAAAGTGAAAGCTGCTGACTTCGCTCAGGATGCAGACATCAACCCTAGCTCTGTTTACAAGTGCAGACAATGTCCGTACGTGAACTCGCGCATCCATGGAGTACTCACACACTACCAGAAACGACATCCTTCCATCAAAGTCACGGCTGAAGACTTTGCCGATGATGTCGAGCAGGTAAACGAGTTGGTTAACGAGGGGGATGAGCGATCTAAAACCCAGAGGCAGGGCTACGGTGCTTACCGCTGCAAGATGTGCCCTTACACACATGGCACTTTAGAGAAACTCAAGATACACTATGAGAAATATCATAACCAGTCTGCCGCAAACATTTTCAGAACAGCTGCCATGCAGTCACCAACCAGAAGAGACGATTTGGTTGCTGAATGCAGTAGCAGCAGTGTGACCAAAGTCTCTGAGGTCTGTGACTTTGACCTCGCAATTCCCGAAGTCGCAAAGAGTGACAATAATGCGGTGTTTACATGTCAGCTGTGCAAATACTTCTGCTCCACCCGGAAAGGTATTGCTCGTCACTACCGTATCAAGCATAACAATGTCAGAGCGCAGCCCGAAGGGAAGAACAATGTCTTTAAATGTGCCCTCTGTTCCTACACCAACCCCATCCGCAAAGGCCTCGCAGCACACTACCAGAAACGGCACGACATTGATGCCTACTACACGCATTGCTTGGCAGCATCCAAGACGGTGGGGGAGAAACCGAACAAGGTGATGGTGCCCTTGGCGTCAGATGCAGAGGCTCCAGCGATGAGCGAAGAGCTAAGGCTTGCGGTGGACCGAAGGAAATGTTCGCTCTGCTCCTTCCAGGCTTTCAGCAGAAAGAGTATAGTTTCTCATTACATAAAGCGCCACCCAGGAGTCTTTCCCAAGAAGCAGCCCTCCAGCAAACTGGGCCGTTACTTCACTGTGATCTATTCCAAGGAGGCAGAGAAACCTCCATCTACGGAGGAGGTGGAAATCGTTGAAGTTAAGGATGAGGTGGAACCTGAAGGTGACGTGGACTGGCTCCCCTTTAAATGCCTGAAATGCTTCAAGCTGTCGTTCAGCTCGGCGGAGCTGCTGGTGATGCATTACAATGACTGTCATGACAAGGAGCTCAAGCGGGATTTCGTCAACATTCCGAGCCCAGCAGAAGATGGGATGGAGCTCTACCAGTGCACCCACTGTGAAATCAAGTTCTTGACTCTTCCAGAACTCAGCGTCCATCTGATAAACCACAATGAGGATTTCCAGAAAAGAGCCATGAGGCTAGAAAGAAGAAAACAGCTTCAAAGCAAGCAGAGGACGACGGAGCCACCAGAAGCCAAACCAGAGAATAAGGTGAGCTTAAACACCTTGTAATGGGTTATAAGTGGTTATATTAGTTGATTTGATTGTCAAAATGAGTTGAAGTTTGGGCTGGTTACCTTGACTAACTTTCCAAACTAGATAGCATCTAATGGTTTTCTGTTGTCATTGTCTCTTCCTATAGGTGGAGAGCACACCCGATAAGACTCCCATCGGCTACAGGTGCAACTTCTGCGTGGAGGTCCACACCACCCTCCGGGCCATCTGCAACCACCTGAGAAAGCATGTGCAGTATGGGGAGGCCAAGGAGGGACACGTGAAGGTACGAACATCCAAAGTTACTTCATGCTTCATCAAGGGCTTTTAGAAAGCATGACTGTATGCTAAATCTTCTGTGATCAGATTTATACAGTTGCATTAGTTTTCTCATCTATTAAAGGGGTCATATGATTTTGCTAAAAAGAACATTATTTTGTGTATTTGGTGTAATGAAATGTTTATGCAGTTTAAGGTCCAAAAAACTAATTTATTTCCACATACTGTACATTATTGTTTCTCCTCTATTCCCCGCCTTTCTGAAACGCATCAATTTTTACAAAGCTCATCGGTCTGAAAAGCGAGGTGTGCTCTGATTGGCCAGCTATCCAGTGCGTTGTGATTGGCCGAATACCTCAAGCGTCTGACGGAAATGTTACGCCCCTCACCATACTGTGATGATGCCCTGTCCGGGCGGAGCGACGAGACAAAAACATTAAAACCCATTATAAACCAGGCATTCGTTGCATCCAGTGGGGACATAATTACTGATTATAATGACTTATACTGTCTTTTTACGAGTTGCGTTACATCTTGCCGCGTAACCCAAAAACCATTTGTGATCGGACTATATTCAGAGCTTTTTGTCCTGAGGTGGCCTGTCTTCTTCTGCTCTATTCTAATAGCAACTGCATTCACAAGCCGTTTGGACCCGTTTTTCTTTCCACTCAAGTGTCTTGTTCACTTGTTTGGATTGTTAAACCACTACAATTCAGCTTCACATTCAATGAAATGGACAAATAGAGCAAATCCTTGAGTGTTGCAGAAGAAACAGGGTAAATGGACGAGTACGGTGTTATGACATTTCCTTAAAGTCAAGCATTTTATTTCCTTGTGTGGGCATTCATGAAAAAAGCCTTGAGCGTGTCATAAAGTTGGTCATGTAATTAAATCTAGTAGCCTTGTGTTCCACGTTTTGCATACAGAGAATGAAATATTTTTTCTTATTTCTAAAGCTCTTTTCTGAATGTGATGCTGCCTTAGAATGTGGACTAAATTTGGTTTTTAGAAGCCAACAATGTTGCTACCAACTTTTTTGAGCAGCCTTTCTGTCAGGAGTTCTGTCTATGATGCCTCAAAATGCTTTCTAGGGAGGGTAGTTGACACAAAATATGTCAATGGACTTCAAAAGATATTAGGAAAACATTTATATTAATGTAGAAGGGAAAGTGCATTTCTTAGATCCACATTTAATCAACTTTTATCTTGAATAGTTGATTTAAAGTGGTCCTGCAGTGTGACAAATTAATTTTTAAAAGTGCATAAGTGCATAATTAAACAATGAATTAGCAAAATGCTGCTTAAAGAGCATAAATGTTAGTTTCAATTAGTTAATGCATGGTTGCAATATCTGTATTATAGAAGTAATGTATGCCGTTTTGTACAGTGTGATGGTTTTCATGATGATTAACAGTAGTGTTTAAGGTGGTTTGTTTCTGCAGAGAGCTGCATTTAAACATGGCAGAGTCCAGTTTGTTTATCACAGCAGAATCCTGAGACTCTCCATGCAGCCCTTCCGTCTCTCTGAAGAGAAAGCCAGTTAGGTCGTCTTGACGGGGTAGCGTGTAGAGAGGCGTGTAAGCGCCTTAGTGTTAGTATTCCACTGAGAGCGCCAGTGCTGGCAGGGAGGCCCGGGCCTAAGGGTTTGAACAGAAGCCCAGTGAGGATCAGCAGACGGGATGGGTCGCACCGGGCACTAGGGGGCAGCACTCTCAGGCACAGATCACATACTCTGAGCAGAGACACATGGGCAGGGATTCCCAAAGTTTTTCATCAACTGAAGCCCTTTGTTACTTCAATCATCTATTTAAAATTTAAAAACCCATTTGCATGCATGTTGGTTAATATTCACGCCGTCATGAAGTTTTTTTAAGTCTCAAGTCTCAATTTATTTATAAAGCACAATTAAAAACAACTACAGTTGACCAGTGTGGTGTACAATGTTGTAAAAGACTTATAAAAACATGGATACAAACCAAGCAAACATCAGACAACAAACAACATCACAAGTCATAGGCTATAGTGAAGAGATACATTTTTAACTTTGATTTAAAAATATGTAATGTTGGTGCAGTTCTAATATGGATCGGTAACGTGTTCCAAAGTTTAGGTGCGGCTATGGCAAAAGCTCGATCACCCCTAGATTAAAATTTTTGACTTTGGAACAGTTTTTGGAACAGTTATCTCTGGTTGGCAGACCGAGGAGTTCTTTCCGGATGTTATTCACACAACAGGTCGGAGAGGTAAGGGGGAGCGAGGCCATTTAAACATTTAAAAACAAGCAAAAGCACTTTAAAATCAATTCTAAAGCGTACTGGGAGCCAATGTAAAGACATTAACACAGGAGCAATATGTTCGTATTTACGAACACCGGTTAAAAGACGTGCAGCCGCATTTTGGACCATTTGTAATGCACTTCAGCACTGCGTGCTTGAACCCCTAAAAAGCATGAATTGCAGTTTCAAAGTGCTTAAAAGAAAGAAAGGTCTTCACTTTAGCCAACGTTCTTAATTGGTAAAAACTTAATTTAACAACTACATTTATTTGCCTATCAAATTTAAGTGCACTGTCGAAAAAGACACCCAAGTTTTTTACACCTGATTTAACTGAAGAAGATAAAACACCAGAATTTACGTGACAAATGTTTGGGACTTCAGAAGAGCCAAACACAATGATTTCTGTTTTACTCTCATTTAGATTAAAAAAATTCAAAGTCACCCAGGCTTTGACATCGGAAAGACAGGCACAGAGGGAGTCTACACCATTTTTATGCTTCAGGGGCAAATAAAGTTGAGTATCGTCTGCATAGCAGTGATAGAACAAGCCATGCTTTTTAAAAATAGTGGCTAAAGGAAGCATATATAAAGAGAACAATAAAGGGGCCAAAATAGAGCCTTGGGGGACCCCACAAGTCAGGGGGACCGCCCCAGAAAAATATCGTTGTTTTTAGTTTTTATGTTTTTAGTAAGTGTTCAGTTTGATTGATTTGTTTATTATTTTACTTTTTTTCCATTCAAGAGGAAAAATGCATACATTGACCAAAACAGGTATAATTTTTATAATTAAACAAAAACATTCATGTTAATATGGATGCAGAATGATTACCAGGTATGCATGCCATCAGTCCTAGAAACAAAATTCTCAAATTTTACAGAGATTTTCTATAATAAGAATGTTTGATTTATTTAATTAATAGTTTTTCATCAGTTTGAATTACAGTTTGGGAAACCTTGTACTACTGAATAGAATATTGGAATAATGTGCTGTATACAGCGTACTATTTATTTTGTCATATTTTCAAATCAGTATGCAATGTTAAATGTTTAAAATAGTAATATGACCTCACTGTTGTGGCATCTAGTTATCATGGATATGGTGTGTATTTTTAATCTTTGTAATCACTTTGTGTTAAATATCAGTTTGATCGATATAATGATTCAAGAATGGGCTGTTAAGATAATAGTTGGTATCACTTTTTAAAGGTCAAATCTGTTACTCTATCATCACAGTGTTGTGTTTTACACAGACAAACTCTCAATTTTTTCAGAAAATGTCCAAATGTATTTCTCTGGTTGTGTTTGTGTGTCTGATTGGCTGATGGTGCAGGAGTGTCCTCTTTACATCCGTCTGAAGTGCAGGGTCAGTTCTCTCTCTCTCTGAGATGCTGAATTTCCTCTGGCTGTATAGCAGCAGATGTCTCAGAAACACACAGGAACCTTGCAGCCATTTCTAAATTAAGAAAAAGGGATGTCCCTCAGATAGCTTTAATGGCCGTAAATCAAACACGGATCATCTGTGCTTCAGTCCAGAGCTGATGATCACCTCCAAACCCAGAGAGAAATATCATATCAGTGTGATTATTAAAGGTCAGGAACCTTAAATATGTCAAGAACATGTTTCACCACAAAATGAAGAATGTGTGTAAACTATATACTGTAAAGATGTGAATGAATGAGGCATTTATATAGTGCTTTATTGTGTATTGCTGTACACCCAAAGTGCTTTACAATCATACAACGCTCACCACACACTAGCTACAGGTGGAGAGGAGAGTGAGTGATGGAGCCAATTCAGTGGATGGGGATTATTGTTTTTAAAAGAAGTCTGTTCTGCTCACCAAGGCTGCATTTATTTGATCAAAAATACTGTGAAATTGTGAAATATTATTAAAATATAAATAGCTGTTTTATATGTGAATACATTGCAAAATGTAATTTATTTCTGTGATTTTCAGCTGGATTTTCAGCATCATTACTCCAGTATTCAGTGTCACATGATCGTTCAGAAATCATTCTAATATGCTGTAGTTTATGTATATTACAGTAATGAGAATTAGCGGTGGAATGTGTTTAATTGTCATGAAAACAATGTCACCATGCAAAGCATCTTGCAGATTTTGTCCTTTATGTCCTGTATGAGTAATATCAGTCATTTTCTCTGACAGCAGGAAGCAGCGGAGATGCCTGTTGCTGTTCCCATGGTCGGAATCACCAACGGTGACGTGGAGGATGTGGTTGCCATGGACGCTGACCCATTGGAGACTACTGGTGCATCACCGCCTGACGTCACCATGGAGACCATGGAGCCGGTGGCCGTGGAAACTGAGCCGATGGTTGGGCCGCTGGAGCCGGAGAAGGAGCGTGTGGTTCCTGGGCATCCGTGCAGTATGTGCAATCGTATGTTCATGTCCATGCAGGGCCTGCGCTCTCACGAGAGGAGCCACTCAGCTGTAGCGCTCGTCAACAGAAACGACAAATACAGCTGCCAGTACTGTCAGTTTGCCTCGCCGTTCAGACACAAGTGAGTGAGCTTCAGATTCCTTTTATTTTTCATTTTTCATGCTTCACTTAAAAACGGGATTACGTTTGACACATCCACATCTCAGTAATTCAGTGCAAAAGTATAAAATGGCTAATAAATGAGAATACTAAATAAATAAACTAAAATACACTAAAATGGATTAAAAAAAAGTGCAGGTCCCATTCTCAGATTAAGCATTCTGATAGCTGTAGGGTAAACGCTGTTTAACAGCCTAGTATCATTGATCTGATACTTCTGTATCTTTTACCGGACTGCATCTGTATCTTTAACTGTTTCTGTAGAAAGAAACTAATTTTGAGAAAACACCCAAAAAATTAGAGACTTAAATAGATTAAGTGCAATAGAAAAACAGGCTAATGACATATGAACAAACCCCTCAGTAAAACTCTTCAGAATAGTATTAGGAATAAAACTGTAAAGGTTGGTGTAAGTGCTGCTGAAGTGGAGGAAGAAACTCACAACCTTTAAAAATATGCATTTACTGCATGTTTTTTGGAATAAAATGTTGTCAAAATCTCTGTGAATGATATATGAACAAACCCCTCAGTAAAAACCTTCAGAATATAGAGAGGAATAAAACTGTAAGTCTTAGTGTGTGCAGGTGTTGCTAAAGTGGAGGCAAAAAAACGTTTAAAGATGCGTGTTGGAATTAAAATCTACTGACGCAAATAGATAAAGTGCAATAAAATAAACACTTAAATTTCCACTAGTCCACTAAAAACACATTATGAAAAGACAAAAAGCCCAAAATTTCAAAATAGACCAATGCATGATTTTGTCTTGTAGTGTCTCGGCTTCAAGCACTAAAATAATAAACATTCTTAGTATCTTACATCAAACAAAGAGAGCAGGAGATGAATAGATAAATACAAAAAAAACTCCTGAGGGAAAACATACACTACCGGTCAAAAGTTTGGGATCAGTAAGACTTACTGTTAAAAAAACGTAATGTTTTTTTAAAGAAGACTCTTCTGCTCATCACGGCTGCATTTATTTGATCAAAAATACAGAAAAAAAACAGTAATCTTGCAAATGTTATTACAATATAAAATAATGGTTTCTATTTTAATATCCTTTAATATATAATTTATTTCTGTGATGCGCAGCTGTATTTCCATCATCATTACTCCAGTATAAAGATCACATGATCTTCAGAAATCACTCTAATATGCTGATTTATTATTATTATTATCAATGTTGTGCTGCCAAATATGTTTTTGGAAACTGCGATACTTTTTCAGGATTCTTTAATGAATAAAAAGTTAAAAAGAACAGCATTTATTCAAAATATAAATATTTTCTAACAATATAAATCTTTGCTATCACTTCTTATCAATTTAACACGTCCTCGCCGAATAAAAGTTAATTTCTTTCAAAAAAAAAAAGAAAGAATAAAAATGTACTGAGCCCAAACTTTTGAACTGTAGTGTATATTGTTAGAAAAGATTTCTATTTTAAATAAATGCTCTTCTTTTTAACTTTTTATTCATCAAAGAATCCTGAAAAAAGCATCACAGCTTCCAAAACAATATGAAGCATCACAGTTTCCAGCTCTGATCATAAATCAGCATATTATTATGATTTCTGAAGATCATGTGACACTGAAGATGCTGAAAATACAGCTGCGCATCACAGAAATAAATTACAGTTTAATGTATATTAAAATAGAAAAACCTTATTTTACGTCATAATAATATTTCACAATATAAAATGTTTTCCTGTATTTTTGATCAAATAAATGCAGCCTTGATGAGCAGAAGACACTCCTGTAAAAAACATTAAAAATCATTCTGCTCCCAAACTTTTGACCGGTAGTGTGTGTGAGCTGTAGATTGTGCACGCGCTGGGGTGTCACGTCTCCTCATTGGCTTTCTGTGAGAATGGCAGATATTTTGACAGAGCTGTTAGTCTCGTCTGAAGCGCAGGACCTTTGTTTGGTTCCCTGGAGTAAATCCTCCTTCACTGGATGTTCCGTGACCCAGAAAGCTGCCGCATTCATGTGCCACACGGGAAGCGCGGATAAAAACCACTGATTCCCCAGATCCCTGTTTTGTCAGAGTCTCAGCACTAAAGCAGGCATCTTCTGCCGAGAGGTGCTCCTTTCACAGATCTTTAGGGTTATCATCAGACGCATCCCGGTCAATTCACTTATTCTGCCTGTCCTTGTGGAATCATATAGACGTCCTGAATCTTCCTGAAGCGTCCGCTGACAGCACACCTGTGACACCTGCTGAGCGTTCGTGCGTGCTTTACGTATTTATTTTCTTTGTAGTTTTATGAGAATAGAGGACGGGAAGTGATAGAGATTGGGAAATCAAACCTGTATGGCCCACATGAGCTTCAGAGCGTGTGCACTACAGTGCTCACATGCTAGTAACTTTCTAATCATGCTAGAAACATGCTACTCACTTGTTAATCATGCTAGTGACATGCTAGTAGCATGCTAATCATGTTAGCAACATGCTAGTAACATGCTAATCAGGCTAGAAACATGCTAGAGACATGCTAGTAACTTGCTAATCATGCTAGCGACATGCTAGTCATGCTAGAAACATGTTATTTACTTGCTAATCATGCTAACAACATGCTAGTTACTTGTTAATCATGCTAGCAACATGCTAGTAGCATGGTAATCATGCTAACATGCTAATCATGCTTGCAACATGCTAGTAACTTGCTAATCATGCTGTCAACATGCTATTTACTTGCTAATCATGTTAGCAACATGCTAGTAACTTGTTAATCATGCTAGCAACATGCCATTTACTTGCTAATCATGCTAGCAACATACTAGTTACTTGCTAATCATGCTAGCAACATGCTAATCGTGCCAGCAAAATGCTAGTAACAGGCCAATCATGTTACAAACATGCTAATCATGCTAGAAACATGTTATCAACATCATGTGATCTAAATTTTCAAACTTCAGGCTTTTACAACTGCTTTACACTTTCAGGCTAGGCTTTTTTAGTTAACTAAAACTGTTAAAATAATTTTCTTTACTTGTTTTTTTTTTTTTAATCAATTTTCAAATTTAGGTGGGTATCACTATTAGAATGTTGTTGTATGTAATTGTACGTTTTGTTTTTGCATAAAAAAATTTTTTTTTTAAAAGAGTAAAATAGGGATTTTATTTAGTAAAGTTCCAAATAAAGGTATTTAAACAAATACTTAAATGAAAAATTAATATTGCCTTGGCAACCGACTTATATTAAATAAGTTGAAGTGCTAAAATAGCTAAAACTGAAATAAAAATAATGCTATATAGATTTTTTTTTTAATTACTAAAACTTAAACAATTTAATATAACTACAAAAAATAAAAGCTAATTCAAAATATTAATAAACATTATAATAGCATATATAAATAATACTAAAATTACACTGGTCAAGCAGAAGGGAGCTGAACATCGCGCTTTGAGGATGCTGTGACTCTTTTGGTTTTAATCAGATGCTTGTTTGTCCTCCATATGTGTGTCTGACCGCTGTCTTTTCTCTCCAGTCTGGACCGTCACATCCAGTCACACCACGGACATCAGAAGCCCTTCCGCTGTAAGTTCTGTTCATTAACTACTGTAATCTTCATATTAAATGTGCTTCAGTCTGGATTTATAGCTTCAGCTGGTTTCAAGATTCTTGGAGACGACTGACATGTGACTTTAACAAGGCGATTGAAATGAGTTTGAGACATTAACTCACTGAATATGACTGACAGGACGAGATGAGTGACACTTTCACTGCTGGAGAAAAGATATGAAGTTCTCAAAGCCACACCTGTAATTAACATGAACATGACAGCCTGCGTGTGTGTGTGTGTGTGTGTGTGTGTGCATGTTTATGTGGTTTATGGGGACACAAATTTGTATAATAACATGGGTATGACACAGGTATTACAACGAGAAGGTGATTTATGAGGACATTTTCAGTGTCCCCGTAATTCAAAAGGCTTATAAATAATTCAGAATGAGTTTTTTTGAAAATCTACAAATGCAGAAAGTCTCCTGTGAGGGGTAGGTTTAGGGGTAGGGTTGGTGTAGGGCAATAGAATATACGGTCTGTACAGTATAAAAACCATTACGCCTATGGAGAGTCCCCACTTTTCACAAAAACAAACCTGTGTGTGTGTGTGTGTGTGTGTGTGAGAGAGAGAGTGAGTGAGTGTGTGTGTGTGCGTGTGCGTGTGTGTGTGTGTGTGTACGTGTGTGTGTGTGTTGTATTGTGTGTGTGTGTATTGTAGTGTTTGTGTGTGTGTATACTTAATGTGTGTGTGTGTTGAGCTGCAGGAATCTCTCACACACTCGTCTGATGGTAACAGTGTTTCTCTCGCTGGACTGTGAAAGTCACTGAAGGGCAAAGCGACAGAAATCGAGCGTCGTCCTTCTGCTCTCCCGTTACCCATCAGCTCTCTCTCTCTCTCGCTCTCTCTATGTCTCTCTCTCTCTCGCTCTCTCTCTCTCGCTCTCTCTCTCTCTCTCTCTCTCTCTCTCTCTCTCTC
>NW_015506374.1:220141-228896 GCF_001515645.1 Sinocyclocheilus grahami
TAATTAATCATAATTAATTGTAATTATTTATATACATTTCCCATTTGAGCTAATTTGCTAAACAAAAAAATAATTATATATATATATATATATATATATCTCTCTCTCTCTCTCGCTCTCTCTCTCTCTCTCTCTCTCTCTCGCTCTCGCTCTCGCTCTCGCTCTCGCTCTCGCTCTCGCTCTCGCTCTCGCTCTCGCTCTCGCTCTCGCTCTCGCTCTCGCTCTCGCTCTCGCTCTCGCTCTCGCTCTCGCTCTCGCTCTCGCTCTCGCTCTCGCTCTCGCTCTCGCTCTCGCTCTCGCTCTCGCTCTCGCTCTCGCTCTCGCTCTCTCTCTCTCTCTCTCTATGTCTCTCGCTCTCTCGCTCTCGCTCTCTGTCTCTCGCTCTCGCTCTCTCTCTCTATGTCTCTCTCTCTCTCGCTCTCTCGCTCTCGCTCTCTCTCTCTCTCTCTCTGTCTCTCTCTCTCTCTGCGCTCTGCGCTCTTCTGAGGCATTTAAGGCAAACAGTAGGAGAAGGGCGAGGGCTGATGAAACGGACATGAGCGAGTGACATCATACAGACGGACACGCTGCGTCTGTGAGAGACAGGGCTTCACAAACATTTCATGTGTAATGTGCATTTCTCTTATTCGAGAATGTAGCCAAAGCAATTGAGGAATACTGTAAGATATCCCAGAATGCTCTTTCAATGTTTGCACAGATCTGGTTTGTGTTAATGCGGCGGCGTGTGTTTGTGTTGCAGGTGAACACACGTATAAGTGCATGTCGTGTCCGTTCTCCACCATGACCATCATCCAGCTGAAGGAGCACTCGCTGCAGGAGCACGGAGAGACGCTCACGCTGCCCAAACTCAGAGCCGGAGCCCCGCTGCGCTCCACACGACCCAACACTGAACACGACGAGCAGGACACGGCCCTCGACCCACAATGCACCGGTAAGACCCCAACACTGGGGTTAAAGGTCAATGCAGAAACTTCCTGATACGGAACATGACATGCATGGGAAATATGATTGTTCATTTAGTGAAAACAAACCGATTGTTTAGTATTTGACTTCTTGCATTAAACATTTTGAATATAATTGGGAACAATTATATATTATATATTGGCATGAGGATGAAAAATATTGTTTATATAAACTGTTGTTTAAACGTTTGAACTCGGTAAGGTTTTTTATTATTATTATTAATTAGTGTTTTTATTTAACAAGGACACATTAAATTGATCAAAAGTCAAAGTCAGGACATTTATAATGTTACAAAAGATTTATATTTCAAATAAATGCTGTTCTTCTGAACTTTCTGTTCATCTGTGAATCCTGAAAAAGAAAATGCATCACGGTTTCCACAAAAATATTAATGTTTTCAACATTGATGATAATCAGAAATGTTTCTCGAGCAGCAGATCAGCATATTATACTGATTTCTGAAGATCATGTGACGCTGAAGACTGGAGGAATGATGCTGAAAATACAGCTGCACATCACAGAAATACATTACAGTTTAACAGATACTCACATAGACAACAGCTGTTTTACATTGTAATAAAATTACACAATTTTACAGTTTTTCTGTATTTTTATTAAAATATATATAATATCAAATATATATGTTTGTAAAAAAAATATTTTTACATTTAGAATGAGTGACACGTGGACACATCACACTCGCTCAACATGTAATTTATTGTGCTAAAACAAGGGTTAAAATTACTGGTTAGATTCCGCTTTAAAGGTGACATATCATGAAAATCTGACTTCCAGGTGTTAAGTGCTATAATCAGGTCCCCGGTGCATCTACCAAGCAAGGAAACGTGAAAAAAGATTAACCCTGTAACTTTGTTTTGGGAAGCCTTTTTCTGCAAGCGTCTGAGAAAACCAGCGCGTCTGATTTCGCTCCCTTGGTGACGTGACAAAGGGGTCTCATTATAATATCACCACCCCTTAATCTGTAAGTGTACACTCACGGTGCCGTCATTTTGATTTTGCAAGCGACAACGGTGTACCAGTTCTAATGCCATGGTGAAAGTTTGAGCAAAACACGCTAACTGTTCTGTGTTTGGCTGCACAGACGAGCACAGAACACTGTTTAGAGTCCCAGCCTCAGAGGAGACGACAGAGCAGTGCATTTATTAATGTATTTACTGTATATTGCTGCTGCCACACAGATCTAAAATAAACAAGAGATTTATTTCCCAGCTGTTTACCTTCACAGACATAACCCACTGTTTTTGTAACTCGTGTGTTTTTAACGTAAACTTGTGTGAATGAGAGCTTAGTTTAGTACTCACATGCTGCGACAGCCGCTTTCTGTGCGTGTGCTTCAGATGTGTGCGCTCAGAAAACCCTATATCAGAAGTTTAAACTAATATGGTTTAAAACACATGATTTCAGCACGATAAACATGATAATCAGAACCAAAACAGATGTTTTTAGCAGGTACGAGCTATTCTGGAAAAGGGGGCGGAGAGCAGCAGCTCATTTGCATTTAAAGACACAGACACGAAAAACAGCGTGTTTCTGCTTCCACTCAAAATAGGCATTTTCAAAATGATATAATAAATTATCTGTGGGGTATTTTGAGCTGAAACTTCACAGACACATTCTGGGGACACCAGAGACTTATATCACATATTGTAAAAAGGGGCATAATATATATCCTTTAAAAGAAAAAAAACGTGCAACTGAAACACGCACAAGTGCACATGTGTCGGTATGAGCCGAGGCAGATGTTAATAGCAGGTGTAAGCGCCTTCTAGACGCTGATGTCTTTGTCTCGCTGCTGTCGTCTCAGCGTCTGCGGGGTATCTGGAGCCAGCAGATGTTCAGCAGCAGTTGAGTCACTTCCAGCTGGCGTCTCGGGTCCAGGCCGATGTTTCCTCCAGTCCGCCGCCGCCGCTCGAGAGTCCCGTTCCTCAGGCCCGGCCCGACTCCATCCTCACCTGTGAGTTCTGCGAGTTCAGCTCCGGCTACATGCAGAGTCTGCGCAGACATTACCGCGACCGGCACGGAGGAAAGAAGCTCTTCAAATGCAAGGACTGCTCCTTCTTCACCTGCTACAAGTAAGAACAGCGTGAGCCGCTGGAGAATCACATATCAGACTATATCAGCCAGTATCATCTTTATTTATTTACATTCAGGCATTTGGCAGACACTTTTATTCAGAGCGACTTGCATTGCATTCAAGCTATACATATGATTAGTTCATGCTTTCCCTGGGAATTGAACCCATGACCCTGTCGGTGCGAGCACAATACTGTTTCAGCTACAGGTGTTTATCATGAGCTGTCTGGTTAGGCTGTTAAAAGAGTAAGATCAGGGCGTATTTACTCCAGCAACCGGTTTACTAAATACTAAACAGTCATCCACCTTCTGCTACACCTTATCATGTTTTAAATACAGTATGCCAAATACTAGAGGTCTAGATCAGAGTTTTTCATCTGCCGAACAACTTTGGACTGAAATGTTTACTTAAGATAATATTAATTTAACAACACATTCACATGTTCACGGTTCTCTGATGTCAGTTAATAGTCGCATGACACAGGAAAACTATTTTTAATGTAATGTTTTTATTTTATTTTTTATTTAAATATTTTATTTATTTGGTTAGATTTTCATCAGCTCATTTTGAAAAAAAAATTATTTTAAGTTTACATTATATTACATTATAAAATTATTTTTAGTGTTTTGTTTTATTTTTATTCTAAGTGTTTTTTCTGATTGCATTACAATATTTACATTTTGATTTGATTATTTGCTTTTAAATCAACTCATTTTAATTTAATTTGAAATTTATTTGAGTTTTACATTTTTTTTTATCATTTACCTTTTCATCAACCCATTTTAATTTGTTTTTATTTTGACATTCATTTTAATTTATATTTTTATTTAAATAATTGTTAGTTTTTCATCTGCTCTTTTTGATTTGTTTGACATTATTTTAATTTTACAATTTTATGATTTAATTAATTGTTCGCTTTTCATCAACCCATGAACCCCACTTTCGGAAACATTAGTCTAGAGTTTGGTAGTTCTAGATTGGACACTTAACAGGCAAAACAAAATAGATTTGTTATATTAGAAGTTATATCAGCCTCCGCAAAACAAAATCTATATAATATAGTTATGAAAATATCCATGTGGCTGAATCTCTAGGCTTACATGTCAGAGTAGTATTCATGTGAGTGAATGTGTTTTTTGTTGTGTGTTGCTCAGGTCCACGTTCACGCTGCATGTGGAGGGCGGTCACACCAGCGGCCCCGAGGAGCCTCCCAAAGATCTGCGCTGCCCCTTCTGTCTGTACCACACCAAACACAAGAGCAGCATGATCGACCACATCGTCCTGCACAGAGGTCAGTTACTGAGAAAAACTGACCAGAACAAAATCTTGACTTGTTTTTAAAGATTTATTGGACACAAGTATGGAGGAGGCAAGTCTGATCATAAGATATTTCTTCTCTTTATCTTCCTTGTTTCAACTTCCTCAATCGAATGCTTGCAGTTTTTCTTTTTGTAGCACATGCTATTGGTGGAATGTAACTATCCACCTTATTTTTCAATGCAGAAGTAGGCTATTTCCTGTGAATGTGCGATACTTTTGATTCATTAGTTGCTATTGGTAAATGCTGTAATACCATTTGAGCAATAAACCCGTGTGGTTATGATTACGATAATAAAGTAAAATAATATAATGCCAAATATCAGTTTGTAACACCAAGCAGCATAACGGACAGCTACAATAACTGGAAGCAAATGACACTGGAAATTTTGCACGTTCAGTTTAAAAACGGTGCTCGCTACTATGTTAAGAATAAGGTGGATATTTGGTGTGTAGTTTTTAAGTTTCATTATTTTTAGGCTTAAGACTTCAGAAGATGTGGGTCAGTTGGAGGCCATACTCCAAAAACTCATTAATGTGATATGAATCAGAGTCTGGTGATATTGGAAAAACATTTTCACCGTGTTCTGAGGAATAAAATGTTGTATAAATCAACGTGAATGATATATGAACAAACCCCTCAGTAAAAACCTTCAGAATATAGAGAGGAATAAAATTGTAAAGGTTGGTGTATGTAAGTGCTGCTGAAGTGGAGAAACAAACTCAGGGCCTTTAAAAATATGCATTTTCGCCATGTTTTTTGGAATAAAATGTTGTCAAAATCTATGTGAATGATGTATGAACAAACCCCTCAGTAAAAACCTTCAGAATATAGATAGGAATAAAACTGTAAAGTTTGGTGTATGTAAGTGCTGCTGAAGTGGAGAAACAAACTCAGGGCCTTTAAAAATATGCATTTTCACCAAGTTTTTATAAATAAATTGTCCTATAAATCAGCGTGAATGATGTATGAACAAATCCCTCAGTAAAAATCTTCAGAATATAGAGAGGAATAAAATTGTAAAGGTTGGTGTATGTAAGTGCTGCTGAAGTGGAGAAACAAACTCACAACATTTAAAAATGTGCATTTTCGCCATGTTTTTTGGAATAAAATGTTGTCAAAATCTATGTGAATGATATATGAACAAACCCTTCAGTAAAAACCTTCAGAATAAAGATAGGAATAAAACTGTAAAGTTTGGTGTATATAAGTGCTGCTGAAGTGGAGAAACAAACTTTTAAAGTATGTATTATAATTGAAATTTACAGACGCAAATAGAAAAAGTGCAAAAAACGACGACTTAAATGTGTCTTTTGGATGTTTTCTTTCCAGTAGTCTGAAAGAAGACATGCTATGGAAGCAAAATAGGCCAAAATCGACCAGTTCTTGAAAAAACAATGGGTCTCGACCTTAAACCTTTTTTTTTTTTCCTCCAAATATCCAAATTAGCAGTATATTATTAAATATGCAAAAATATGTGAAGATGTAGGTCAGTTGGTCATTTAAGGCTACACTTCAAAAGTGCATTAACGTGACATGCATCAGAGTGTGATTGTGTTGTTTTTATGGTTCTCAGAGGAGCGCGTGGTCCCGCTGGAGGTGTCTCGCTCGAAGCTGTCTCGTCATCTGAAGGGCCTGGTGTTCCGCTGTCACAAATGCACCTTCACCTGCTCCAGCGAGCCGAACCTGCAGCAGCACATCCAGAAGCACGAGGAGCTGAAGCCCTACCAGTGTCAGCTCTGCTACTACGACAGCAAACTCCTGCACGAGCTGGAGATCCACCTGCACCAGGAGCACAAGGTCTGTCTTCTGTCATGTCTGATCTTTCTGTGGCTTGTTCGGGAGCCGGTTACTCAGTCTAACCCGTCGTCTGCAGGTGATCCGTAACTTTGAGCTGGTGGGGCGGGTGAACCTGGACCAGCTGGAGCTGATGAAAGACAAGACGAAGGACGTGAGCAGCAGTGAGGAGGAGGAGAGAGGAGAAGACGAGACTGAAGAGGAGGAGGAGGAGGTGGAGGAAGAGCTGATGGAGGAGGAAGATGAGGAGGAGACGAACAGCCAGACGGAGGTGACAGGTAACAGTCTTCATGTTCATCTGTAGAGATGATAAACTCAAGACTTTATTATTAGTCTTCTACAAAATATTTTTATAAAAATAGCATGAATAGCAATTCACCACTTGTCAAAAAAACTACATTTTGTTGTATTTGTTGACTTTTTTTATATTAAGGCAAGACACCACAGGTGATATCACCATACTTTCACCAATTGATCAATCAGAGTACATTAAGACAATTGATTTATATTACAAGTTTTTTTAAATGTAGCAGCTTTGCATACATTTTCAGAAAATAAATCTGAACACTGGATAAAGTCAGGTTCAAAACTCTTTTTTGTTTTTCTTGACATATTAAAGGTTATTCCAGAGGGGATTTTGGATTTCTCTTTTTGTCACTCCATAAATCGCTGGTGGGGCGGGTGAACCTGGACCAGCTGGAGCTGATGAAAGACAAGACGAAGGACGTGAGCAGCAGTGAGGAGGAGGAGAGAGGAGAAGACGAGACTGAAGAGGAGGAGGAGGAGGTGGAGGAAGAGCTGATGGAGGAGGAAGATGAGGAGGAGACGAACAGCCAGACGGAGGTGACAGGTAACAGTCTTCATGTTCATCTGTAGAGATGATAAACTCAAGACTTTATTATTAGTCTTCTACAAAATATTTTTATAAAAATAGCATGAATAGCAATTCACCACTTGTCAAAAAAACTACATTTTGTTGTATTTGTTGACTTTTTTTATATTAAGGCAAGACACCACAGGTGATATCACCATACTTTCACCAATTGATCAATCAGAGTACATTAAGACAATTGATTTATATTACAAGTTTTTTTAAATGTAGCAGCTTTGCATACATTTTCAGAAAATAAATCTGAACACTGGATAAAGTCAGGTTCAAAACTCTTTTTTGTTTTTCTTGACATATTAAAGGTTATTCCAGAGGGGATTTTGGATTTCTCTTTTTGTCACTCCATAAATCAGAAAATACTGTCAACAGACAGAAAACAAACACATTTTCACCATGTTTTTTGGAATAAAATGTTGCATCAATCAGTGTGAATGAAATATAAACAAACGCCTCAGTAAAATCCTTTAGAATATAGATAGGAATAAAACTGCTAAGTTTGGTGTATCTAAGAGAAAAAACTCTTTAAAGATATGGATTAGAATTGACATCTACAGACACAAATAGATAAAGTTTAATAAACACTTAAATGTGTATTTTGGATGTTTACTTCTCACTAGTCTGAAAGAAGACATGTTATGGAAGCAAAATACACCAAAATCTCAAAATTAGCCAGTGCATGAGCTAACAATGATATTGGAAATATCCAAATTAGCATTATCTTATTAAATATGCATAAATATTAGCATATTGCAACAAAAATGTTATAGACTGAACAGAAAATGTGTTTTTAGAGGTTTTAAATTCACGATAATTTTCCATTTATCTCAATAATACTGAAATGTAATGTACTGTAGATAAAAGCATCTGCCAGATGTAAAATAGCTGTTGAAAGATGCTGATTTTCCAAAAATGGCGTTTTTATCAATCTTTTGCGCTGTTTTTGTTGTATTTCCTGGTGATGCAGGTGTTGAGGAGTCTCCCAGCGGCAGCGGCGTCAAACGCTATCCGTGTGAGTTCTGCGGCCGCACCTTCACACTCGGCTCCGAATGGGAGCGACACGTCCTTCGACACGGCATGTGAGTCTCCAGATCACTGGGAATAACTTAACCCTTACAAAATCTTACCATAGTAGTGTATGAACTAAATCTGAGGCGTGTTTCATGATTTCAGGACTGTTAATGGCAGCAAGAAAGACGGCAGTCCTGTGCCCTCGTCAGCGCTGCCTCTGATTGGTCCAGCAGCTGTGAGTGACAGAGGGCTGGACCTATCCAGTAACACTGTGGATCAGTCTGACCAATCCAAGTGTCCGATTCAGACCGAAGAAGACAAAGAGACCAAAAACGACCCTTAGGAGCAAAACGAAAGCTGTAGAGAATGTCATGCGTTCTGTTGTTTCGTCTGTCTGTTCACCGTTTGTTTTGTTGCAGAACAACATCGGCTGCTTCTTGAGTATTTGGTTTAAAAAGCTAGATTTGTGTAATTCTTGTTGGAAAAAACATTATAATTTTAAGTATTTATTTATTTAACATGTATAATAGTGAAGCAGGTTTGTTAAATACTATTATTTGGGGAAATGTTCATCTAATCAAAGTCTGTGTTTCATATTACAAGGAAACCATAAAATCATTCAATTTAAAATCTAGTCTTTATATATATTATTATTATTATTAATACTTTTTTTTTTTTTTTTTTT
>NW_015506374.1:229610-231404 GCF_001515645.1 Sinocyclocheilus grahami
ATATATATATATATATATATATATATATATATATATATGTAACAAAAACACAGCATAGTTTATTAATAACTATTTACAACTATTTGATTTCATTTACATAATCATATTTCCAAAATGCATACATTCAAATCCTTTAGAAACAGCATACATCTGTTATTAGCAGCAGAATAAATATTACATTTATAATGTTAAAAAGTATGAACATGGTTAAATATGACTAGCGGCTGAACAAGCAATATTCAGTTTAAAATGCATGAGAGAAAGAAATCGAATTTATTGAGGATGAATATATAAACGTTGATTATTCATTATTATTAATTTGTTAGTTTATTAGTACAATTACAGAAATCTGGCCTGTTTCATTATGTACGACTGCCAAGTATGCATCACATTAAATGTATTAGTTTACATTAAAACTGTGTACATTTTATAAGTAATCCAAATGCTTAAATATTTAATTTAGCCCTAAATATTTTTTGAGTGCACGCAGCTCTGAAATTTCCCGAGTTAGTTCTTAAAAACTCACTAAAACTCTATTTTGCACCGGAACGTAGATACTCGATCGACAGAAGTGTTTTACTCTAAACGTGATTTACTGAAGCCGAAGGGCGAGCGAAAACAGCAGCGATTCTGGTTCTTGAACCCGGATTGTTCCTTTAAACGAGATGTTCAGCAGAACGAGGCTCCTGTCGTTTCTGGACACTCGTTTGACCGTCGTGTTTCTGGAGAAACGCCATGAAGCCGTCGTAGCGTAAGGCTGAGATTGTACGTGATGGAAGCTGCTGCTCGAAACCCCAAAGCCTTATCGACGCGGATGTTTGGGGCTCCGAACGCTTCCCTTCTGGATCCACCAAGCAGAAGCTCTCAATGAAAAACCATCATTTTAATTAACACACGGAAACAGCAAACAAACCTCTTCTCGCTACCAAAAGTGTGGCTTTCCAAAGTTTTCCTGAGATATGATTGTCTTTCCCGAGAAATGACTGGGCATTGCTGAGGGCCGACCCAGATGCATTCTGGGGAATCTGCATGCCATGTATAAACTCGAAGCTCCTCATCGGTAAGTGTTTGAAACTGTGGCTTCTCTTTCAGAAAGGGGTCTGTTCCTGTAAGTGTTGTTCTGATATTTAACTTAACAAACAAAAAAAAAGAGAAGAATAGAAAGAAATAAAAATACAAATCGATAGAAGACGTTTCTTCTGTTTGTTTTTTAGCTCTCCACTGTTCAAAGCTGTTGTAAATTGTCTGGTTAAGAATAAAAAACAATAAAAAAAACTCTTTTGTACGCTCAAACCCCTCCATGTCCTTCATAAGGAGTAGGGCAGCATTTTTCTGAAGAAGCGTGTAGAGAAGCATCAGAAATACGGCTTGAAGAGTCGGTGGCGTCCGCTATCGTAACACACTGGATATCTGTAAATAGATGCGCTTTAGTTTCTATCGTTTCCTTTAATTAAAGTGCGCCATCGTTGACCTTGACTAGATCTCCTGCGTTTGGCCTTTCTTCTGTGAAACTCCTGATGATTTCTGACGGTGGCTTGTGATGTCGACTAGACTGGGTGTTTACAGTTTTATCCCTTTGATTTCTCTGTATTCTGTAAATATTGTAATTCATTGTCTTTTTTTAACTTGGTAATAAAGTTATCAGATAACCTAAACGCGCGCTTCCGTGGTTTTGTGTTCAGGGGTCGAACACACCTCGTCTGTGATGTTTTACATTTCTGAATTAAAAACATTGCTTTGTTGTCAGGAATATTAGGATGGTGTCACTGGCCTGAAATCCTTATTTTAAAAAAT